>NC_057807.1:88777383-88876760 GCF_018294505.1 Triticum aestivum
GACATCGACATTGGTGCTTTCATTGAGAGTTCCTCTGTGTCATCATCTTTAGGCCCGATGGCTCCTCCAATCATTAACAATGATGCGGTCCAGGGTGAGACTTTTCTCCCCGGACAGATCTTCGTATTCGGCGGCTTTGCACTGCGGGCCAATTCACCTGGCCATCTGGAGCAGATTGAAAGCTACGCCCCTGGCCATCAGGTCAGATTTGGAAGTTTGAACTACATGGCTGACGTCCGCGGAGACTTGATCTTCGACGGGTTCGAGCCACAGCCAAGCGCGCCGCACTCTTACGATGGGCATGATCTAGCTCTGCCGCCGAACAGTGCCCTGGAGGCCGCACTAGTGTCCGCTCCGACCTTCAGCTCGGAGCCGACTGCGCCGACCGAGGACGGGTGGCTGGACACCGCCTCGGGGGCTGCGATCTCTGCAGCGATCGAGCCGAACACCATCCCTGTCCTTTGCAAGGCTCGCAACTCCAAGGTGTCGGACTCCTCTCTGAACTCCAAACCTGCCGCGCCCCCGCCAATCGAATCCAATTGGACGACGGTCATGGAATTCACCACCGCGGACATCTTTCAACACTCGCCCTTTGGCAACATCTTGAATTCGCTAAAGTCTCTCTCTTTGTCAGGAGAGCCCTGGCCGGACTATGGCCAGGAAGGTTGGGATGCGGATGGCGAAGAAATTCAAAACCCACCCATCACCCACTTCGTAGCCACTGTCGATGGTTTAACCGACATGCTCGATTTCGACTCCGACGACATCGACGGTATGGACGACGATGTGGGAGACGACCAAGAACCAGCGCCTACAGGGCACTAGAAGGCCACCTCATCATACGACATTTACATGGTGGACATCCCAAAAGATGGGAACGGCGATGGAACAACGGAGGATGACCCCTCCAAGAAACAGCCTAAGCACCGGCATCAGCGGCGCCGCTCAAAATCCCTCCACAGCAAAAACGGTGATTCCGGCATGGGAGACAATAACACCCCGGGAAGTGCTGAAGACAACCCCCTCCAGCAGGATTCAGCGCAGGAGGACGGAGAAACCAGCCCTCATGAGAGAACGGCAGACAAAGAGGTAGAGGACGATAATTACAAGCCTCGACAACGATGAATTTGTCGTGCCTGAGGATCGCGTCAAACAAGGGCGTTTCAAACGTAGGCTTGTGGCCACGGCAAGCAGCCTCAAGAAAAAGCAGCAATAGCTCAGAGCTGATCAAAACTTGCTAGCTGACAGATGGACTGAAATCCTTGCGGCCGATGAGTACGAACTCGAATGCCCCTCCAAGAGCAACCCAAAACGCAGGCTGCTACCCTGATTAGAGGAGGAAGCACTCAAACCTACATCACCAGCACAGGACGCGGCCGACCAACCACCTCGTGGCCGCGACAGAGAGGCCTCTCGGCCCTCCACTCAAGCCGCACCCCGGCGCCGCTCAAAAAATACCAAGGCACGGGGAAGCGCGCCAGACCTGCGAGACATATTGGAGGACAAGGCAAGGCAAACAAGATCAATCTATGGATCGCGTGGGCACCTCACTACACGTGACGACAACCATCATGCCGGATACAGCAAATCCGACCGGGCCAAACACAGCAGACAATGCCCATTTGAGCTACGTCGTGACATAGCCCAATACAGAGGCGCCGCACACCCACTATGCTTCACAGACAAAGTAATGGATCATCAAATCCCTGAAGGTTTCAAACCCGTAAACATTGAATCATACGATGGCACAACAGATCCTGCGGTCTGGATCGAGGATTATCTCCTTCATATCCACATGGCCCGTGGTGATGATCTACACGCCATCAAATACCTCCCACTCAAGCTTAAAGGACCAGCTCGGCATTGCCTTAACAGCTTGCCAGCAGAGTCAATTGGTTGTTGGGAAGACCTGGAAGCCTCATTCCTCGACAACTTCCAGGGCACCTATGTGCGACCACCAGACGCCGATGACCTAAGCCACATAATTCAGCAGCCAGAAGAATCGGCTAGACAATTCTAGACACGGTTCCTAACCAAGAAAAAACAAATCACAGACTGTCCCGATGCAGAGGCCCTTGCAGCCTTCAAACATAACATCCGCGACGAATGGCTTGCCCGGCACCTAGGACAGGAAAAGCCTAAATCCATGGCAGCCCTCACAACACTCATGACCCGCTTTTGCACGGGAGAGGACAGCTGGCTAGCTCGCGGTAACAACATGACCAAGAGCCCTGGTAATTCAGATACCAAGGACAGCAACGGCAGGCCGCGTCGCAACAAGCATAAGAGCCGCATTAATGGCGATAATGCTGAGGATACGGCAGTCAATGACAGATTCAGAGGCTCTAAACCCGGTCAGCGGAAAAAGCCATTCAAAAGAAATACTCCGGGCCCATCCAATTTGGACCGAATACTCGATCGCTTGTGCTAGATACACGGCACCCCCGAAAAACCAGCCAACCACACCAACAGGGATTGTTGGGTGTTCAAGCACGCAGGCAAGTTAAATGCCGAAAACAATGACAAGGGGCTGCATAGCAACGACGAGGAGGAGCCCCGGCTGCCGAACAATAGAGGACAGAAGGATTCCCCCCTACAAGTGCGAACGGTGAACATGATATACGCCAGTCGCCCCAAAGTTCAATCCATGGTCCTCCTGCCCGATCACTTTGGATCGGAGGGGCCACCCCACTAGCATCCGCCATGGCGGATTCGCCGCATTGGTTCTAGACCCAATCATTGATGGATTTCACCTCACTAGAGTCCTGATGGACGGCGGCAGCAGCCTGAACCTGCTTTATTAGGATACAGTGCGCAAAATGGGCATAGACCCCTCAAGGATTAAACCCACAAAGACGACCTTTAAAGCCGTCATACCAGGTGTAGAGGCCAACTGTATAGGCTCAGTCACACTTGAAGTGGTCTTTGGATCTCCGGATAACTTCCGAAGCGAGGACTTAATCTTCGACATAGTCCCATTCCGCAGCGGCTATCACGCACTGCTCGGACAAACCGCATTTGCAAAGTTCAATGCGGTGGCGCACTATGCATACCTCAACCTCAAGATGCTAGGCCCTTGAGGAGTCATTACGGTCAACGGAAACACCGAACGCTCTCTCCGAACGGAGGAGCATATGGCGGCTCTCACGGCGGAAGTACAAAGCAGCCTCTTAAGGCAATTCTCGAGTCCGGCTATTAAACGTCCGGACACCACCAAGCGCGTCCGGAGTAACCTACAACAAGACCGCCCGGCACGTCCCAAGCACGCGTAGCAATGAGGCCCCAACCCCAGCCCTCACGACATTGCGAAACCAGCACTACGCGTACATAATTACGCTCTAGAAATACCATGGGCATAGGGGGAGGGGCACGACCACAACAGGCCCAGAATGCGGCTCAACCACACCAGGGGCTCCCGATTGTGTAATTCCTTCTTCTTACTTTCAGGACTCCTTTATCAAGAAGCCCTGCCCGGCAGTAGAATCGCCGAACACACGATGCAACAGCCAGGGAGGCAGAAAGCTACGTCGAATGTACAGGTGGTCTCTATAACGAGCAGTATACTTGTTTTACATATCATCCCGCAGCTTGCTCCTGGAGGGGGACATGTCAAATAGTCCCGACCCTTGCTTATCGCACTATTTGTATCGTTCTGCTTTTACTGCAGCTTTTTTAATAAACAATGCACATCTTTTGCCCATTATTGCATTCCTTTTTCTTATCTATATATGTTCACTTATGACATATTGCATCCGTACACTTTGGTACGGCCAAATACACCAGGGGCTTAAGTAACCCAAAACATGGTGTGATAAGTTCGAACACTTTCACAAGTGTGGCACCCCGAACTTATAGCATTATATGCATCGGCTCCAAATCATGTCTTGGGTCAATAGTTGGGTTTGCCCGGCTCCCATGTTTTGGTACCTCACGTTCCGTTATATCGGCTAAGGTAGCGCTGGGAGAACCATGTGATTGTGCCCCGGTTGAGCTGGGTTGAGCACCTCAGTGGAGAAAGCTAAAACTGATCGTCATGATAGGGCGAGAGCGGGTCGCTGTTCGAGAGGTCTTCGAGTCCCTAAAGACTTATGCCGCCTAGAGCGAGGAGCCGACTTTGTCCGGCCCAGGCGTGGATAGCGCCCCGAATTCGGTCTTCCGAATACTAGGGGCTTCGCCGAAATTTAAAATTATAGAATTCTATGGCTAAGTGAGAGTGTTCAAGCATTATAGTCCGGTTGCCTTGTTCGTTGCGTTGAGCGCCTCCCTCGAAGGACCCAAGAATGGGAAAAAGAGCGCTCAAGTTTATCCCGAACACCCCAGCACTCGCGGCATGGGGGCAGAAGCCGACGACTCGCCATCTCTCAAATTTAATAAACGGCCGCACAGAAGGTAATATTTTAAATTAACAAGCGATGCTTAGCGCATATGAACAAGTTTTCATGCGTACAGGATAACATATGCGAGCTCACTCAAATATTACATCTTGGGAGCATTCACCCGCTATAAGGCGGGCACCCTTCAGGACGCCCGCATAATACACCTCGGGCTTGCGATACTCCCTGCCCGGCGGTGGAGCGTCCGTCACAAGCTTCTCAGCGTCCATCTTGCCCCAGTGCACTTTAGCACGGGCAAGGGCCCTACGGGCACCTTCGATACAGGCGGAGCGCTTGACGACTTCAATCTATGGACAGGCGTCCACCAGCGTCCTCACCAGCCCGAAGTAGCTCCTAGGCATGGCTCCCTCAGGCCACAGCCGAACTATGAGGCCCTTCATGGCCTTTTCGGCCACCTTGTGGAGCTCGACCAGCTACTTCAGCTGGTCGCTCAAGGGCACCAGGTGTCCGGCCTCGGCATACTGAGACCAGAACACCTTCTCCGTCGGGCTCCCCTCCTCGTCCCGGTAGAATGTGGCAGCATCGGACACACTGCGGGGAAGATCTGCGAATGCTCCTGGAGAGCTCCGGATTTGGGTAAGTAACAAGTAATTCACTTTCACGTGCTTGCTTTGCATGAAGAATGCCTTACCCGCCGCTATCTGCTTTATTGCCTCAATTTCCTGGAGGGCTTTTTGGGCTTCGGCCTTAGCGGCTTTGGCACTCTCAAGAGCCGAGGCGAGCTTGGACTCTCGAGTCTTTGAGTCACGCTCCAATCTCTCATGTTTTTTCACGAGAGCCTGGAGCTCTGGCCGCACCTCTGCCACCCGCGCCTCCTGCTTCTCGCTCGGTGCGTTTCGTGGCCGCATTGCTTTCGGCCTTGGACACCGCCTCCTTCAGGGTCGCCACCTCGTTCGTGGCCCCTGCAATTTTCACGTGATTCCTGTCATTTTTTGCAACCACATCTTTTATATACTTCTATAAGGTATTACTTAACTTCCTTGTCCTTGAGCTGCTTCTTGGCAAGGCCGAGCTCGTTCTCGGACCGCTCGAGGCTCTTCTTTAATGGATCGACCTCCGTAGTCAGTGCGGCAGATGTCAGCAGCGCAGCCTGCATTCCCCATATTGACATACTTATGTTAGACTCCTACGTACATCTTTTTAGATCCTCAGTTTGACTTTTATTTCCGAACACCAAACCGAGCATCAGGGGCTACTGTCTGTGCGGTAATATTTTTACATATCTTAAATACATACGTCAAAGCCTGTTACAAGGCTAGCACAGGCTTCAGTCAGCCCGCTCTTGGCGGACTGAACTTTCTGGATCACCACACTCATAACAGTGCGGTGCTCCTCGTCGATGGAGGCGTCGTTAAGCGCCTCCAGCAAATTATCCGGTGCCTCCGGTTGGACGGAGGTCACCGGTGTCGCAGTCTCGCCCTTCTTGCGAAGGGGCCGCCTGCCAGACTCTGGAACCACCAAAGGTTCCGGTGCAGAGTCCGGCCCAGGGCCGGACTTAGAGCCCTTTGGGGCTTGATCCCCCTTACGCCCAGAGTTCGGGTGGTTGCCTTGCGGCGCCTCCGGGACCTCCTCCTCCTGGCTGGGCCCCTTTTGGGACCCCACCTCAGCGTCATACGTAGCGCGAGGAGAGGAGGCGGCAGGAAGTGAAGTGCTATTCACGTCCCACCGAGCCAGGGAGCCGCTCGTTGAAGTGTCGAGCCTGTCCCTTGGCGGGCTGTAGGGTTGTATTCGGCGTTAAGAGATTCTATACGACAAACAAAGCACCATGAGTTATTCTGGTATCTAGATACTTACGATCTCGCCAGGGGCTTAGCCCTTGGTGGCCACTCATCTTCGCCGTCGTCGGCGTTGGTGGAGTAGTCCGGAGGAAGGGTCCTTCCCTTCTTGGACCCTCCGGCCTCCCCAGTTGGGGCGGCCTTCCTTTTCTTCTCTCCCCTCGCTGGGGGAGAGGCCTCCTTTTCCTCCTCCTTGTCTTCGCGGGAGGAGTCCGCCTCAGAGTCATCGGACAATGAGTCCGACAACACTTGGCGTCGGGAGCTCTTTTGAGTTCCTGTGGCCTTCTTCTTGGCCTTCTTCTCCGGCACCACGTGAGGTGCCGGAACCAGCAGCCCCGTCAATCGGGCGTCCACTGGGTCTTCTGGCAAGGGAGCCGGACAGTTAACCTGCCCGGACGTCTTCTTCCAGGCCTGTCAAAGGTAAGGGAGTTTATATCCCGCATAGATTCAAACTATGAAAAACAAGTTTCCTGTAAAGGGTAAAATATCTTACCTCGCTGGCTTGACGCTGCGAGCTGAATCCGCGATCTTCGGTAGCGGATGCGGGAGCCTCGGCACCCTTGAACAGCACCTTCCAGGCGTCTTCTTACGTGGTGTTGAAGAGCCTGCTCAAGGTTTGGTGTTGTGCCGAATCAAACTCCCATAGATTAAAGGCCCGTTGTTGGCACGGGAGGATCCGGCAGATGAGCATGACCTAGACTACATTAACAAGCTTGAGCTTCTTGTTCACCAGGGTTTGGACACAGGTTTGGACTCCGGTCAGCTCTTCCGAATCACCCCATGTCAGGCCCGTCTCTTTCCAAGAGGTGAGCCGTGTAGGGAAGCCAGATCGGAATTCGGGGGCCTCTACCCATTTGGGGTCACGCGGCTCAGTGATGTAGAACCACCCCGATTGCCACCCCTTTATGGTCTCCACGAAGGAGCCCTCGAGCCATAAAACGTTGGGCATCCTGCCCACCATGGCACCTCCGCACTCCGCCTGGCAGCCGCCTACTACCTTCGGTTTGACATTGAAGGTCTTCAGCCATAAGCCGAAGTGGGGCCGGATGCAGAGAAAGGCCTCGCACACGGCGATGAACGCCGAGATGTTGAGGACGAAATTTGGGGCCAGATAGTGGAAATCCAGGCCGTGGTAGAACATGAGCCCCCGGACGAATGGGTGAAGTGGAAAACCTAGTCCGCGGAGGAAGTGGGTGAGAAACACCACCCTCTCATGGGGCCTGGGGGTGGGGATAAGCTGCCCCTTGTCAGGGAGCCGATGCGCGATGTCGCTGGACAAGTATCCGGCTTTCCTCAACTTTTTGATGTGTCCCTCCGTGACGGAGGAGACCATCCACTTGCCTCCCCTCCGGACATGGCTGGGGAAGGTTGAGGAAAGATGTGCGGACTTGGGCGCTGGAGCTCGAGTGCGCGGAAATGGATGAGCAAAGGAGGAAGAAGGCGTGTGTGAAAAAGTGGATTCTTATCCCCTTATATGGACGGACGAAACTGTGCGTCCCCACTTGCCTGGTAAAACTCGCTTATCTCCCAAGCATCGTAATTGATGGCGTGGTTGGGTTACCCACGCCCGTATTGCTGAGAATCCCGGAATAAGGGGACATGATTTCAGCTTTAACAAGACGTGCCAAGGAAACCGCCTCGCTAAACGCGTTGAGGTGGGACAGTAAAAACGATTCAAGTAAAGGCTTGGCCGTGGTGTGATGTCACGCCACAGAATACGTCAGCAGATTGAATTTGTGTAAATATTATTCTCTCTACGGTGGTATGTGGAACTTATTTTGCAGAGTGGGACACTATCCTTGTGTTCAAAATCTTCTATGAAGTATTCGGAGGAGGAACCCGCCTTGCAATGTCGAAGACAATATGCGCGCCGTACTCGTCGTCATTGAAGCCTGGTTCAGGGGCTACTGAGGGAGTCCTAGATTAGGGGGTGTCCGGATAGCCGAACTATCACCGTTGGCCGGACTCCTGGACTATGAAGATACAAGATTGAAGACTTCGTCCCATGTCCGGATGGGACTTTCCTTGGCGTGGAAGGCAAGCTTGGCGATACGGATATGTAGATCTCCTACCATTGTAACCGAGTCTGTGTAACCCTAACCCTCTTCGGTGCCTATATAAACCGGAGGGTTTTAGTCCATAGGACGAACAACAGTCATACCATAGGCTAGCTTCTAGGGTTTAGCCTCTCTGATCTCGTGGTAGATCTACTCTTGTACTACCCATATCATCAACATCAATCAAGCAGGAGTAGGGTTTTACCTCCATAGAGAGGGCCCGAACCTGGGTAAAAACATCGTGTCCCTTGTCTCTTGTTACCATCAGCCTAGATGCACAGTTCGGGACCCCCTACCCGAGATCCGCCGGTTTTGACACCGACACAAAGCATAACACTCATGATCTTTAATTTTAATCTTTAAAGTAGGTTCCCACTCATCATAAAGTTTTCTAGGTATAGAAACTTCCAAATTAAGTTTTTCATCAAAAGATTGCATCAAGGCATCAACAATATGTTTAGCAAAAGCTTTATTTTGACTATAGGCATGAGGAGAATTCACAACGGGTTGCAAAAAGGAAATACAATCTTCTAAAGAACAATTATCATAATTAAATTCCTTGAAATCCAAGATAGTGGGTTCAATGCTATTTAAAGTCTTGACCTCTCCAATCCCACTTTTACCAAATTTAGCATCAAGACCTAAAAACTCCGAATCATTAGGACGCCTTTTAACTAAAGTTAACTCATCTCCAGTCCCATCATTATTAAGATTCATATTGCAAAACAAAGATCTAATAGGGGACACATCAAAAACTTTAAGATCTTCGTCATTATTTTCGTGGAAACTAGAAGAACACACTTTTATAAAGCAATCTTTCTTAGCATGCAATCTAGCGGTTCTTTCTTTGCACTCATCAATGGAAAATCTCATAGCTTTGAGAGACTCATTGATATCATGTTTAGGAGGAGTAGATCTAAGTTTCAAAGAATCAGCATCAAGCGAGAGTCTATCAACGTTCCTAGCCAAATCATATTTTTCTTCAAGCAACGCATTAAATTTCTTTTGAGAGATCATAAATTCTTTAACACTATTCTCAAAATCAGAGGGCATCTGATTGAAATTACCATAAGAATTATTGTAGGAATTTCCATAATTATTAGAGGAATTACTAGGGAACGGTCTAGGATTAAAGTTTCCTCTATAAGCATTGTTACCAAAATTATTCCTACCAACAAAATTCACATCCATAGATTCATTATTATTCTCAATCAAAGTAGACAAAGGCATATCATTGGGATCAATAGGAGAACTCTTAGTAGCAAACAATTTCATAAGTTCATCCATCTTTCCACTCAAAACATTAATTTCTTCTATAGCATGCACTTTTTTACTAGTAGATCTTTCGGTGTGCCATTGAGAATAATTAGCCATAATATCATCAAGGAGTTTTGTAGCATCTCCTGAGGTGATTTCCATAAACGTGCCTCCCACGGCCGCATCTAAAAGATTTCTAGAAGCAAAATTCAATCGGGCATAAAATTTTTGTATAATCATCCATAAATTCAAACCATGAGTAGTGCAATTGTGAATCATCAATTTTATTCTTTCCAAGATTGGGCAACATGCTCATGATCAAGTTGTTTAAAATTCATAACATCGTTCCTAAGAGAGATGATCTTAGCGGGAGGAAAATACTTAGAGAGAAAAACATCTTTGCACTTATTCCATGAATCAATACTATTCTTAGGCAAAGATGAAAACCAAACTTTAGCACGATCTCTTAGTGAAAATGGAAATAACTTCAATTTAACAATATCATTATACGTATCTTTCTTCTTTTGCATCTCACACAAATCAACAAAGTTGTTTAGATGGGTAGCGGCATTTTCACACGGAAGGCCGGAGAATTGATCTTTCATGACAAGATTCAGCAAAGCAACATTGATCTCACAAGACTCAATATCATTAAGAGGAGCAATCGGAGTACTAAGGAAATTATTATTATTTGTATTGGAAAAGTCACACGATTTGGTATTATTTTGCGCCATCGTGACAAGTAATCCAACACACAAGCAAACAAAAAGGGCAAGCGAAAGAGAGAGGAGATTGGGAAAGAGGGCGAATAAAATCGCAAGGGTGAAGTGGGGGAGAGGAAAACGAGAGGCAAATGGCAAATAATGTAAATGCGAGGGAGATGAGTTTGTGATGGGTACTTGGTATGTCTTGACTCGAGGAAGACCTCCCCGGCAACGGCGCCAGAAATCCTTCTTGCTACGTCTTGAGCTTGCGTTGGTTTTCCTTGAAGAGGAAAGGGTGATGCAGCAATAATAGCGTAAGTATTTCCCTTACTTTTTGAGAACCAAGGTATCAATCCAGTAGGAGGCTCCTCAAAAGCCCCACGCACCTACACAAACAAACAATAACTCGCAACCAACGCAATAAAGGGGTTTTCAATCCCTTCACGGCCACTTGCGAAAGTGAGGTCTGATAGAGATAAAATGATAAGATAAATATATTTTTGGTATTTTATGATATAGATTGGAAAAGTAAAGATGCAAATAAAAGTAGATTGAAAGCTTATATGATAAAAGATAGAACCGGGAACCATAGGTTTCACTAGTGGCTTCTCTCAAGATAGCATAAGTATTATGGTGGGTGAACAAATTACTGTCGAGCAATTGATAGAAAAGCAAATAATTATGAGATTATCTAGGCATGATCATGTATATAGGCATCATGTCTGTGACAAGTAGACTGACTCTTGCCTGCATCTACTACTATTACTCCACACATCGACCGCTATCCAACATGCATCTAGAGTATTAAGTTCATAAAGAATAGAGTAATGCATTAAGATGACATGATGTAGAGGGATAAACTCATGCAATATGATATAAACCCCATCTTTTTATCCTCCATGGCAACTATACAATACGTGCCTTGCTGCCCCTGCTGTAACTGGGAAAGGACACCACAAGATTGAACCCAAAGCTAAGCACTTCTCCCATTGCAAGAAAGATCAATCTAGTAGGCCAAACCAAACTGATAATTCGAAGAGACTTGCAAAGATAACTTAATCACACATAAAAGAATTCAGTGGAGATTCAAATATTTCTCATAGATAAACTTGATCATAAATCCACAATTCATGGGATCTCGACAAACACACCGCAAAAAGAGTTACATCAAATAGATCTCCAAGAAGATCGAAGAGAACTTTGTATTGAGATTCAAAGAGAGAGAAGACATCTAGCTAATAACTATGGACCCGAAGGTCTGTGGTAAACTACTCACAACTCATCAAAGAGGCCTTGGAGATGATGTAGAGGCCCTCCATGATCGATTCCCCCTCCGGCGGAGCGCCGGCGAAGGCTCCAAGATGGGATCTCGCGGATACAGAAGGTTAAGACGGTGCAAATAGTTTTTCGTGGTCGCTGCTGATGTTTTCGGGGTACATGGCTATATATAGGAGCAAGAAGTAGGTCCATGGACACCCGAGGGGCCCACGAGACAGGGGGCGTGCCCAGCAGGGGGCGCGCGCCCTCCACCCTTGTGGTCGCCTCAGTTGTTGCTTGACTTCCACTCCAAGTCCTCTGGATCACGTTTGTTCTAAAAAGATTGCTCCCGAAGGTTTCATTCCGTTTGGACTCCATTTGATATTCCTTTTCTTCGAAACACTGAAATAGGCAAAAAAACAGCAATACAGGCTAGGCCTACGATTAGTAGGTTAGTCCCAAAAATGATATAAAAGTGTAAAGTAAAGCCCATAAACATCCAAAACGGTTATATAATAGCATGGAACAATCAAAAATTATAGATACGTTGGAGATGTATCACCTCCCCCCCCCCTTGATTTGCTCTGTTCCGGTCTTCATGCCGATGAAACTTGCTAGCTATAGGTGTCTTCAATCATTAGTATGCGTGACCACTATGCGTCTCCTATTCGAAAGGGTTACATGTATAAATATGCATTCATTTGCATATTTATAACCATGATTCTTTCGAATTGTCCAAAGTTATCCATGGACAACCCATGTATGTGTAGATTGGGTTCGTTTTCCCATATGCTCTGCTCCGGATCCGATGCAGAATTTCGTCAGTGCCTCCCTGTTGTTATCCGGGTACACATCCTCTCTGCTTATTGCTGAGACGTGTATCAGGAGAACAACAGGGAGGTGCTATCGAAATTTTGCATCGGATCCGGAGCAGAGCATGGGAAAATGAACCCAATCTACACATACTCAGGTGAGATTAGGACCTATCTTTACCTATTAGCGTCTAGGTTGCACGGACGTAATAGTGACAAACTCCATTAATTGATGAATATATACATGCTGATATATATATATATATATATATATATATATATATATATATATATTTATTTCTTATGTGTCCAGTAGCTAGGCAAGATGACTGATCGTGCGTGGATGTACACCGGTCACACTAGTTAGAAAGACATGACCACTGAATGGTTACCAAAAACCAAGGTGTTTCTGAGAGCCGCATTTGTAAATGGCCAGAAGACAACATGGTGCCCTTGTGCTGGGTGCAAGAATTGGCACAAGAGGACAGAGGATGAAATGGGCAAACACCTGCAGAAGTGAGGTTTTATGCCAGATTATATGGTGTGGACATTTCATGGCGAGTCTATCCAACGTGCCAGAGCTGAGGTGCTTCGTCGTTGCACCAACGAGCATGGTACCGGGATGCAAGACATGGTGCAAGACTTTGATGATGCTCGGGACTCGGACGATGAGATGGAGGAATCTGCAAAGGCCTCCAATGAAATGTTGGAGTCTTCAAAATGTCCTCTCCACGAGCACACTGAGCTTTGTCAGCCGGATGCCATCTCACAAATAATGGCTCTGAAAGCTCAAGTCAACTTGGGCAGAGAATTCTACGACGCGATGATGATAGTATTTGGACGTTTTCTACCCAAAGGCCACGTACTACCTGCAAACCTGTACCAGTCAGACAAAATCCTCCGTGCTCTTAAGATGCCCTATGAGAAGATACATGCCTGTGAGAATGGATGTGCCTTATTTAGGCTTCAGTATGCGGACTTGAACTATTGTCCCATTTGCAAGTCATCCAGGTATGTTGTGGTAGACAACGGTATGGGTGAGAAGACGCAGACCAAACTCCCCGTTAATGTTCTTCTGTATATGCCAATCGTACCAAGACTTCAACGTCTTTTCATGGTCGAAGAGACGGCAAGACAGATGACATGGCACAAAACGGGCAAAAGAACCCAACTAGATGCAGATGGGAAGCTGATGATGGTGCACACATCAGACGGTGAAGCGTGGAAGCGCTTCGATGCATTACATGACGACAAAGCGGCAGATCTGAGGCATCCTTGAGTCGCCATCAGCACGGATGGGTTCAGTGTGTTTGGTCTGACGGCAACACAATATAGTTGTTGGCCCGTATTTGTCATTCCACTCAATCTCCCCCCAAGACAGATTATGCAAAGAAAGAACATTTTTCTGACGTTGATAATTCCAGGGCCGAACTATCCGGGGAAGAATATGAATGTGTACATGCAGCCGCTCAAGGACAAATTGCAAGAAGCCTGGGATAAGGGGTTCAAGACATACGACGCCTGTAGCAAAAAGAACTTCATAATGCGTGTGTGGTACATGTACTCGACGCATGACTTGCCGGCGTATGCACTATTCGTTGACTGTTGTGTGCATGGAAGGTGCCCGTGCCCCACATGCAAGGGAGCTCTTTAGTTTCATTGGCTTGAGGCCGTTCGCAAGTTTTCTTGCTTCGGCATGCATAGACCGTTCCTGCATCCTCGCCATAAGTTCAGGAAAGACAAGCAGAACTTCATCAAAGGTAGAGTTGTGAAAGACTCTACACCACCTTCATTGATAGGCCAAGAGACCCTGGATCGGTTAAACGCTCTCCAACCGAATCCAGAGCATCCAAGGTATTTCAAGGGGTATAATTCGCAACACGCCTGGACTCACAAGACATGCTTGTGGGATCTGCCTTACTTCAAAGACCTCCTTTGCCCACACAACATCGACGTGATGCACACTAAGAAGAATATCGCCGAGGCACTTTTTGGTACATTGTTTGGCATAGATGGGAAGTCAAAGGATAATCCTAAGGCAAGAGTCTATCAGGAGGCGCTATGTCATAGACCGTTACAAAACATGCAACCACTGAAAGGAAAGAAGAACTGGACAAAGACAAGGGCATGGTTCAATCTTGGAAGGCCAGCTATGAGGGATATTATCTTGTGGGTGCAACAACAGTTGATGTTCCCCGATGGGTATGCAGTGAATCTGAAGAGGGGAGCGAGTCTTGATAAATTCAAGATATTTGGTCTCAAGCGTCATGATTGGCACATATGGATTCAGCGGGTAATGCCGGTGATGTTGCGTGGATTCATCCCTAAGGATGAATGGCTAGTACTGGTAGAGCTGAGCCATTTCTTCCGTGTTCTTTGTGCTAAAGAACTATCGCCTGACCTGGTAGAAGAAATGGAAGAGTTGGCGCCGGAGTTGATCTGCAAGTTAAAGATGATATTTCTGCTGGGGTTCTTTAATCCAATGTAGTACTTGATTTTGCATCTCCCAACCGTGGCAAAGATTGGGGGGGGGGGGGCTGTGCAGAATCGTTGGTGCTACGCAACCGAGAGGATGCAGAAGATGCTTCGAGCAAAATGTAAAAATAAGCGTAGAATTGAAGCATCGATGGCCGAGGCATTCATTACTGAGGAGGCGGCAAACTTTGTGACAGCACACTACGAAGCCAAAAATCGTCATTTGCATAATACAAAGCCTCGGTACAATGATGTCGAACCTAAAAAGGGTCGATCCAACCTCAGCCTATTCAAAGGGGATCTTGCACCAGTGGTGCTTCTAATTCCTTAACATTGGATTTTGAAGAATGGCAGACCATTTCGTTGTATATCTTCAACAACCTAACAGAAGTGTGGCCGTACATCGAGTAAGTTCTCGGTACATTGTTTTGCAACTTCTAATTCCTTTGAACTACTCTTATTCCCGGATAAATTTGTTATAGTTGATACGTCGCCAAATTCTCATATGGAGCGGTGATCCAAAAGGATTCCGTCGAAGAGTATGAGCTTCTGGCAAAGCATGGAGGCGGCCATCCCGGTTTCATATCTTGGTTCAAACAAACGGTAATTTCCATTAGAACATTTCATTTCTTCGTCTAATTTGTGGCTAATGCAACAATCCCTTTCGTATTAAACTTGTAGGCTAATTCAGAGCTTATGGACGCCGAATTGAGATAAGTCGCTAATGGTTTTGACTATAAGGTCTGTTCATTTGACAAATACGACATCAACGGGTATCGCTTTCGTACCTATGGCAAAGAGATATCTATGGCCAATCGAAAGTCTATGAATTGTTGTGTCTCTGCTATCGGCGAAGGAGATACCGAGTATTATGGAAGAGTTGAAGCAATTTTATGAACTTCAATCCTATGGTGCAAACCCACCAAAGGTCGTAGTCTTCAAATGTTATTGGTTCCAACCGAAGGAGACTAGAAGGACTCATGAACATATAGGGCTAGTGGAAATCAATCACATCACCCATTTGGATGTTCCCGATGTCTATATTATGTCTCAACAGGCAACCCAAGTTTTCTATCTACCGTGGGCCTGTCAAAGTGATCCTAATCTCAAAGGTTGGGATGTCGTTTATGAAGTGCCTCCACGTGTTAGACCACCTCCCTCCAATGAAGATCATTATGCACCTATGAAGGAGAATTCTTCCAAGAAACGCGTCTTTCCAAAAAAACAGTTCAAGAACCGCTCTACTTCACCCCAGAACATTGAAGTAGACAACAACAGTGAACCCCACTTCACCCCTCAGCCGGAAGAAGAAGAGTCTGAACTAGAAGAGGTTACTGCTGCAGATGACCTGTCAATGCTTGACAGATTACGTAGAGGTGGCCTTTCACATGATGATGATGCATTTATTAATGATGATGATGAACACGTCATTACTGATAGTGATGATGATGATGCATTTATTGATCCTAAAGCATTTATTGAACCAGATTATGACTAGGTATTCAATTTTTTATGTTGCACTTGATTTATATAGTCACTTGTATGACTGTATGATTTATATAGTTACTTGTATAATTTTCTTACTTTGTATGATTGTTTCTTATACATAGTGCCATGGTCTTGATATCCGTCCCCGTCTGCCCTCGTCCGCTTTATGATTCAGATATGGTAAATTCTCTTTCATAACTATTTGTTGCATTTCTCATTTATGACAATTATGACCATCAAGTTGACATAGAGATATTTTAATCTAGGAGGTATGTGAACCGGAATTTGAAACCGACCCTCTTGTCGAGAAGTTAAATTTAGTTGAAAAAGAAAATGAGTATTTGAAACAAAAAATTAAAAGAATTGAAGAAGAGAAGATGACATTGGAGTTGTATGTTGTCGATGTTGTCGATGATCACAAGATGAATATAAATGCAATGGGCTTGAAGATGGATGCAATGCGCCTGAAGCTTAAGAAGATTAGAAAATATGCCATTGATAATGAGGCTTGGTATCATTATGTCGTTGGATCAATTGTTACCTTAGTTGTGATCTTCATCGCATTTGTTGTGATGAGGGTAAGTTTTCTCTAGTGTTTTGCTTAACAAATGCATGCTTTGCTTACTTTCCTCCTAAATGGCATAACTACCCAAGTTGGACAAAAAATGAGCTATACTTAGCATTCTTTCTTCAAAAATGTCATGATAATCTTTGTTACCTCCAAACTGATATAGACTTACCTTACTTTCGTTGAAAATGACATAATAACCTTAGTAAGCTCCAAAATGACCTAATACCTAGCTTACCTCTAAAATTACCTACACTTAGCATTTTTACCTAGCTTAGCAATAAAATGGCATTTTACCTACCTTAGTTAGAAGAGGAAGAAGAAGAAGATAAAAAAGAGGAGGAGAAAATGCAAGAGAAGAAAAAATCATCTTCTTCCTTTTCTTCTTCCTCTTCTTCTTCTTCTTCTCCTTCTAGCTAGTCTTCTTCTTCTTCTTCTAACTTGCTTCTTTCCCAATTTGCA
Source organism: Triticum aestivum (assembly GCF_018294505.1). NCBI lineage: Eukaryota > Viridiplantae > Streptophyta > Magnoliopsida > Poales > Poaceae > Triticum > Triticum aestivum. Next base: position 88,794,633 of record NC_057807.1, read on the forward strand.
GATTTGCTTTAGATGAGGAAGCTTGCGTTGATGAAGTCTACTCTTCTCTTTATGCATCCTTCTTGTTTTGATTTTGTAGGATGAACAATGTCAAACTTGCTACCTATATATGTATGGATGAAACCATTGTATGCTTGATGTTGGATATGTTGGCTATATATATGTGTTGGATGAAACCATTTTCTATGTATATGTGTTGGATGATCATATCCATACGGCAGGGATATGATTTGGTACGTATATGTGTTGGTATGCTTGTCGCAAGTATTTTCATATGTGTATATATATATATGAAATTCTGTCAAATTGAATGAATTCAAGAAAAAACAAAAAAGGGGCTATATGGACTCTTTGGCGTCCGCTAGCGGACGACAAAGAGCTTTGCCATCAGCTAGCGGACGACAAACATGCCACATGTCAGATAGCTGTGCAACCTGGGGCAGTAGGCTGGCTATTTGGATGCTTTGCCGTCAGCTAGCGGATGACAAAGAAAGTTTAATATTTACCATCAACCAACTAACGGCAAAACTACCAAATAGGGCAGCCCCCCCCCCCCCGGTGCTGCCACATGGCACGCTTGGCCGTCCGCTGGCCGACGACAATGATTCAATGCTATTTGTCGTCCGCTGGTGGATGGCAAAGATACAAAGGTCTTTGCTGTCCGCCAGCCGACGGCAATGCACGCCGTTAACCCCTTAACGAACCTAAGCTGACACGTGTGTTGTCCAGGCTCTTTGCCGTCGGCTGGCAGATGGTATAGACCTTTGTATCTTTGTCGTCCGCCAGCAAACGGCAAAGAAGCCTTTGTCGTAGCATGTTCAGCCGGACGTGTTGCCGCCAGCTCGCTGACGGCAAAGACCTTTGTCATCCGCTATGTGTGCCTTTGCCGTTCGCCATGCCTGACGGCAAAGTTCCTGATTCCTGTAGTGAGACTAGCGAGGTATATTTATATAAGCATGCATCTAGTGATCATCACATGTTTTAAATGATTTGAAGATATATTAACGAATCAATCTTTCTTCTTTCAGCTCTCCAGATCGAGCAAATCTTCTATAGGCAGCAGGACAGTGTGAGGCCCGGCCAAAAGGTTGAAGCAGGGCATAAAGTACAACATCAAAGCCATCAAAACTAATGGCAAACCATTCGCGCCTAAGAACATTATGAACAAGTTCGTTCGTCAGTGTGGAGTTCTTGTGAAGGACCAACTCGCGATCTCCACGCAAGAATGGAAAAATCTAGCAAAGGAATGTCCAGATGTTAGTTGGGTCGATGATAGAGAAAAAGATATGCTTTTGGAATCTCTCATGGAACATTTAGCCCTTCCAGTCATTTCACATATGCAGATGTGCAGAAAGTGAAGGCCGCTGCTCATAGGAAGATGGCAATTGCATTCAACAACCATAAGAAAACTATATGGTCCAACTATGTCAAAGGAGGAAAGAAGACTCCAGAATTCACAGGAACACTGGAGAAGCAAAGAGATCACTGGCCTGATTTCGTGAAATTCAAGAAATAGGAATTATCTAAGGAACGGTCAAGAGTAAACAAGGCCAATGCCGCAAAAAAGGAGTAGTTCCATAAGCTGGGGTCAGGTGGCTATGCGGTGGCAATGCCTAAGTGGGATAAGTCTGGGAAAGGGATGGTGGATGCAGCGGTCATTCCAGTTACATTGAGCTGGCCCCCAAGGTGCAGGACTTGGTTCTATGCGCATGGGGAGCATTGGACATGAATACATGCAAGGTTTTGAAGAAGGTAAGTCTTAAAGGAGCCTAGGACAAGTTACTTGTTGCAATAGAAGAGGCTCGAATGGGGGTGTTGACGCCCAACAGAGAGAACGACGAGCTTACGCCCACCCTTGGAAATCCTGAACACCCGGTATGAGGGGTTTGTGGACTGGAACGCCGACTACAGAAGCCATGCGAGAAGGAAGATGGAGGAGGAGAAGAAGAGGAAGATGGAGGAGGAGCAGAGGAAGCAGGAAACAAAATGTCTTAAAGGCCTAGAATCAAAGCACGCGGAGTTGGCACTCCAATTCTAGCGGCAGCAGCAGCAAATCGACTCACTTAGCCAAGAAAGGGGGTCTCAGCAGCGGTAGCAGCTAGCGGATGATCCAGCATTGGATAGCACCGTCCCATCCATGCCGAGAAGCAGTGTGGGTTCCGCCCCGAGCGAGGCACAGCTACTGGATAGATACCCTATGGATGACATCATGGAGAGCACTAATTGTGAGCTACACTTCAAACTGAAGAACATATCCATGAAGGTGGCAGACACCATTTCTTATACAAATCCCCCCGAAGCAACCTTCCATTGCAACCCGATTCCAGCTGGCTATACTCGTGTCATGGTTGATGAAGTGGTGGACCAATATTCGGGGCTAGAGCTTGACATTCCCGGAGATGACGAGCAGCACACACTGGGAGAGGCCATACATCATATCATCCTATGGAGAAAGGATTGCATCATCTTTCCTGCAAGGCCACCGATACCACGTCAGCCAACTCCTCCTTGAAGTCTACCACTGCGTCAGCAGACTCCAGCTCCTCCAAGTCATCAGCCACCGCCTTAGTAGAGTCCTGCTCCTTCAAGGCCACAAACACGTCAGGCCACTCCTCCTCCTCCTAGTCTGGCACCGCGTCAGGCCAATCCTCTTGCTCCAAGTCCGGCACCATGTCAGCCCAGTCCTCTTCCTCCAAGTCCTGCACCGCGTCAGCCCACTCCTCCTCCTCCAAGTCAGCCACGTCAACCGTCTCCGCCGCCTCAGCAACAACGGAAGAGAGCCGCCACAGCTATGGTGCGTAGCGGTACAAGTCGAGGTACAGGAGGTACAGGCAGAGGCAAGCGATTTCAATATGGTCCAAGCCTCACACCTCTTCTGATGAGGCCTTAAGACAGGACTGACGAGAAAAACGAGGCTGCGGTGAAGGCCCAAGTGGACGCCCATTTTGGACCGAAACCACCACCGCCGCCAAAGGAGAAAGTGCCTGAGGATGCAGTTGACCACTTTATTTGTATGGCCAAAGAACCAGCTCCCAAGCCTGTTGACTCAGACTATGAGCGCCAAATCAGAAAGGCGCATCGAGCACGACTACAAAAGTAGTCGAGCTCAAGCTCGAGCCAAGCAGCTGCCAAAAAAGCGAGAAAACCCTTCCCCAGCTGGGAGAACAGGCGGTGCAATCGACCCCGCCCCCCCCCCCCCCCCCGCTCATTGTGCCAACACATGCGAGTACCGGCGCCGATCAGCTAGTAATAACCGACGAGCATAGAAGGCATGCTGAAGAGCTCGGTATCACTGCTTATCAACTCCTACAGCTCGAGCCCATGGATACTTTTAAAGAGGAGGAGCTAAAACGGAAATATGTCCGCGGCGAACCTTTGGTCAAGCCTGAGCAGGTCAAGAAGCTCTCAACGAGAATGTATGAATTGCATCAATGGTACATGAATATTACCAAGACTACCAATCGAGAGTCCCTCATGTTGAAAGTCAAGGAAGAGCATTACTTCCATGAGACAGCTCTGTCTGTTGAGTATACAGAACTATTTCAGTTATTCAATCAAGACGCACTCGACAAATCTATCGTCAGTTGCTATTGTCTGTAAGCGATTTCTTTCTATAATTTAAGTCTCAAGCTAGCTGTAGTGCTCGTTGATCATTACCTGCAATTATCCTCACTATATTCTTTTCTGTGGTGTTATGCAGGATGAAGATCTATGAAATGTAAAAAGCTAGACGCTATGGCATTGGGTTCATTGACCCAAATACCATAAATGAAGAGACATGGATATATGCATGGTATCGAGACGACGTAGAGAAAAACTGCTAGAGTTCTTGAAGCGCCTCAATGCCAATCGAGATATACTACTTCCTTACGACTTCCAGTGAGTCACACTATCTTGTACTACAAATTATGTTTTTGCTTAGTAGCTAGATGTTAAAAAGTGTGTAGGGTTTAGGGTAGTTGATGAGTGTTATGCACATGCCCGCTTAATTTATACATGCAAACATATGCGCATGTAGTTACCACTAGATCTTGTTAGACATTCAAGTAGGAGAAGGAAAAGTTGAAGAACTGGACTCACTACTTAAAGAATCTAGTGAGTACTCAATCATGAAGGGGATAATCGACAGGTAATTTCAATCATTATTGAACTGTATGTCGGCCTCTTTAGTTCGTCATTTCCTGATATCAACTAATTAATAACTCCTTTATCCATTTTTTTTGTCGGCGGGTGATGTCTACTACACAACCTTCTTCTTGTAGACGTTGTTGGGCCTCCAAGTGCAGAGGTTTGTAGGACAGTAGGAAATTTCCCTCAAGTGGATGACCTAAGGTTTATCAATCCGTGGGAGGCATAGGATGAAGATGGTCTCTCTCAAACAACCCTGCAACCAAATAACAAAGAGTCTCTTGTGTCCCCAACACACCCAATACAAGGGTAAATTGTATAGATGCACTAGTTCAGTGAAGAGATGGTGATACAAGTGCAATATGGATGGTAGATATAGGTTTTTGTAATCTGAAATTATAAAAACAACAAGGTAACAAGCGATAAAAGTGAGTGTAAACGGTATTGCAATGCTAGAAAACAAGACCTAGGGTTCATACTTTCACTAGTGCAAGTTCTCTCAACAATGATAACATAATTAGATCATATAACAATCCCTCAACATTTAACAAAGAGTCACTCGAAAGTCTCTAATAGCGGAGAACAAACGAAGATATTATTGTAGGGTACGAAACCACCTCAAAGTTATTCTTTTCGATCAATCCATTGGGCTATTCCTATAAGTGTCACAGATAGCCCTAGAGTTCGTAGTAAAATAACACCTTAAGACACAAATCAACCAAAAGCCTAATGTCACCTAGATACTCCAATGTCACCTCAAGTATCCGTTGGTATGATTATACGATATGCATCACACAATCTCAGATTCATCTATTCAACCAACACAAAGAACTTCAAAGAGTGCCCCAAAGTTTCTACCGGAGAGTCAAGAAGAAAACGTGTGCCAACCCCTATGCATAGATTCCCAAGGTCACGGAACCCGCAAGTTGATCACCAAAACATACATCAAGTCAATCAATAGAATACCCCATTGTCACCATAGGTATCCCACGCAAGACATACATCAAGTGTTCTCAAATCCTTAAAGACTCAATATGATAAGATAACTTCAAAGGAAAAACTCAATCCATTACAAGAAGGTAGAGGGGGAGAAACATCATAAGATCCAACTATAATAGCAAAGCTCGCGGTACAGCAAGATCATGCCAAATCAAGAACACGATAGAGAGAGATCAAACACATAGCTACTGGTACATACCCTCAGCCCCGGGGGTGAACTACTCCCTCCTCGTCATGGAGAGTGCCGAGATGATGAAGATGGCCACCAGTGATGATTCCCCCCCCCCATCCGGCAGGGTGCCGGAACAGGGTCCCGATTGGTTTTTTGTGGCTATAGAGGCTTGCAGCGGCGGAACTCCCGATCTAGGTTTCCTTCTGGGGGTTTCTGTATTTATAGGAATTTTTGGCGTCGGTCTCACGTCAGGGGGGGGGGGTCTCCGAGTCATCCACGAGATAGGGGGGCGTGCCCAGGGGGTAGGGTGCGCCCTCCACCCTCGTGGATGGCTCAGGACTCTTCTGGCCCAACTCTTTTACTCCAGAGGCTTCTTTTGGTCCATAAAAATCTTCAAAAATTGGCACGTTAATTGGACTCCGTCTGGTATTCCTTTTCTATAAAACTCAAAAACAAGGAAAAAACAGAAACTGGCACTGGGCTCTCTAGGTTAATAGGTTAGTCCCAAAAATCATATAAGACAGCATATAAATGCATATAAAACATCCAAGATGGATAATATATAGCATGGAACAATAAAAAATTATAGATACATTGGAGACGTATCAAGCATCATGAAGCTTAATTCTTGCTCTTCCTCGACTAGGTAAATGATAAAAACAGAATTTTTAATGTGGAATGCTACCTAACATATTTATCAATGTAATCTTCTTTATTGTGGCAAGAATATTCAGATCCATAAGATTCAAAACAAAAGTTTAATGTTGACATGAAAATAATAATACTTCAAGCATACTAACAAAGCAATTATGTCTTCTCAAAATAACATGGCCAAAGAAAGTTCATCCCTACAAAATCATATAGTTTGGCTATGCTCTGTCTTCATCACACAAATATTTAAATCATGCACAAGCCTGATGACAAGCCAAGCAATTGTTTCATACTTTTGGTGTTCTCAAACTTTTTCAATCTTCACGCAATACATGAGCGTGAGCCATGGACATAGCATTATAGGTGGAATAGAATGGTGGTTGTGGAGAAGACAAAAAGGGAGAAGATAGTCTCACATCGACCAGGCATATCAACGGGCTATGAAGTTGCCCGTCAATAAATATCAATGTGAGTGAGTAGGGATTGCCATGCAACGGATGCACTAGAGCTATAAGTGTATGAAAGCTCAAAAAGAAACTACGTGGGTGTGCATGCAACTCGCTTGCTCATGAAGACCTAGGGCATTTTGAGGAAGCCCATCATTAGAATATGCAAGTCAAGTTCTATAATGAAAAATTCCCACTAGTATATGAAAGTGACAACATAGGAGACTCTCTATCATGAAGATCATGGTGCTACTTTGAAGCACAAGTGTGGTAAAAGGATAGTAGCATTGCCCCTTATCTCTTTTTCTCTAATTTTTTTATGTGGGCCTTTCTCATTTTTATGGCCTCTTTTTTTCGTTCGGAGTCTCATCCCGACTTGTGGGGGAATCATAGTCTCCATCATCCTTTCCTCACTGGGATAATGCTCTAATAATGAAGATGATCGCACTTTTATTTACTTACAACTCAAGAATTAGAACAAAAATATGATTCTATGTGAATGCCTCCGGCGGTATACCGGGATGTGAAATGATTCAAGAGTGACATGTATGAAAGAATTATGAAGGTGGCTTTGCCACAAATACGATGTCAACTACATGATCATGCAAAGCAATATGACAATGATGGAGCGTGTCATAATAAACGGAACTGTGGAAAGTTGCATGGCAATATATCTCGAAATGGCTATGGAAATGCCAAAAGAGGTAGGTATGGTGGCTATTTTGAGGAAGGTATATGGTGGGTGTATGGTACCAGCAAAATTTGCGTGGTACTAGAGAGGCTAGCAATGGTGGAAGGGTGAGAGTGCGTATAATCCATGGACTCAACATAAGTCATAAAGAACTCATATATTTATTGCAAAAATCTATTAGTTATTGAAACAACGTACTACGCGCATGCTCCTAGGGGGATAGATTGGTAGGAAAAGACCATCGCTCGTCCCCGACCGCCACTCATAAGGAATACAATCAAAAAATAAATCATGCTCCGACTTCATCACATAACGGTTCACCATACGTGCATGCTACGGGAATCACAAACTTTAACACAAGTATCTCTCAAATTCACAACTACTCAACTAGCATGACTCTAATATCACCATCTTCATATCTCAAAACAATCATAAGGGATCAAACTTCTCATAGTATTCAATGCACTTCATATGAAAGTTTTTATTATATCCCTCTTGGATACCCATCATATTAGGACTAAATTCATAACCAAAGAAAATTACCATGCTATTCTAAAAGACTCTCAAAATAATATAAGTGAAGCATGAGAGTTCATCTATTGCTTCAAAATAAAACAACCGTCGTGCTCTAAAAGATATAAGTGAAGCACTAGAGCAAATGACAAACTATTCCAAAAGATATAAGTGAAGATCAATGAGAAGTCGAGTAATTATGTAACTATGTGAAGACTCTCTAACATATAAGAATTTCAGATCTTGGGATATTATTCAAACAGCAAGCAAAACAAAATAAAATAAATTGACGCTCCAAGAAAAACACATATCATGTGGTGAATAAAAATATAGCTCCAAGTAAAGTTACCGATGAACGAAGACGAAAGAGGGGATGCCATCCAGGGCATCCCCAAGCTTAGGCTCTTGCCACTTTTTATTCCATAGTCCATCAAATCTTTACCCAAAGCTTGAAAACTTCACAGCACAAAACTCAACAGAAACTCGTAAGCTCCGTTAGTATAAGAAAACAAATCACCACTTAGGTACTGTTGTGAACTCATTATAAATTCATATTGGTGTAATATCTACTGTATTCCAACTTCCCCATGGTTCATACCCTCCGATACTATTCATAGATTCAACACATAGAAAACAGAATCTGTCAAAAACAGAACCGTCTGTAGTAATCTGGAAACTTTCCATACTTCTGTAACTTCAAAAAATCTGAAACAATTGGTTTCACCTGAGAAATTTTTGCACCAATCCATATCAAAAAGAATCAGGTCAAAAACACGTTTCAATAAGATTCTGGAAATTATTTACTGAACGCAAATGTTTCTGATTTTCAGCAGGATCAACACAACTATCACCACAAGCTATCCTAAAGGCTTTACTTGGCACTTTATTGAAACAAAAACTATAAACATGATTATTACAGTAGCATAATCATGTGAACACACAAAAACAGTAGGTATAAATATTGGGTTGTCTCCCAACAAGCGCTTTTCTTTAATGCCTTTTTAGCTAGGCATGATGATTTCAATGATGCTCACATAAAAGATAAGAATTGAAACATAATGGGAGCATCATGAAGAATATGACTAGCACATTTAAGTCTAACCCACTTCCTATTCCTAGGTATTTTGTGAGCAAACAACTTATGGGAACAAGAATCAACTAGCATAGGAAAGCAAAACAAGCATAGCTTCAAGATTTTCAACACATAGAGAGGAAACTTGATATTATTTCAACTCCTACAAGCATATATTCCTCCCTCATAATAATTTTCAGTAGCACCATGAATGAATTCAACAATATAACTATCACATAAAGCATTATTTTCATGATTTACAAGCATAGAAAATTTACTACTGTCCGCATAAGCAAAATTCTTCTCATTCAGAATAGTGGGAGTATCATAAGAAACTCGAATACTATAAATTGTTTCCACATTAAAAGAGTAATGTTCAGAAAAAGGGTAATCATAATCATTACAAGTTTTATAAATATAATCATCACTACTTTTTATAACATAAGTATCATCACAATATTCATCATAAGTAGAAACTTTTTTCTCATCATAATCAATTGAAACCTCTTCCAAGATAGTGGAATCATTACTAAATAAAGTCATGACCTCTCCAAATCCACTTTTATAATTATCACAATAATATTCAACATCCTCCAAAATAGTGTGATCATTACTTCCTAAAGTTGACACTCTTCCAAACCCACTTTCATCAATATAATCATCATAAATAGGGGGCATGCTATCATCATAATAAATTTGCTCATCAAAATTTGGGAGACTAAAAATATCATCTTCATTAAACATAGCATCCCCAAGATTGGGAAAATCATTAATTGCAGCAAATAAATTCTCAAACTTGCCATTCTCATCAAACATATCATCCCAAGCTTGTCCTTTTCATATCATAAGCATAATCACTCTCATCATTAATAGTATGGATAGAGCCAATAGTATAGCAATTATCATCATCACAATGAGTAATAGGAGCAACATCATTTGAGAGAGATACCTTTTTACCTTTGCTTCTACGTCTTTTCTTTTTCTTCTTCGCATCATGTGTGGGTTTAATCCTCTTTTTGGAGCTCCTTATTAACGAGATTGGTTGAATAGAAATCTCCTCGTCGTTACCTGATTCATCATAAGAAAGAATAGGAGGATATGGGGAAATCTCTTCCCTTTCATTGTCTTTATGTAATTGGCAATATAAGGATTTTCAATGCAATTCACTGCACAATACATATAAATTTCCTCTAGATCAAGATCAAGAACCTTATCCAGGACAAATTCTAGAAGATCATTAGTTATACGTTTCATTTGTTCATAACCCACAAGCAAACTAAGTTCATTATGATGCGCAAGGGAAATCGAGTCATCACAATTTTTGGACACGATTCGATCATGAAACAATTTGCATTGGATATTTAAATGATCACGTTCATTGCAAAGTTCACAAGGATGGCAAAGAAATTTTAAATTTTCAGCACAAGCATCTAGCTTCTCTTGCAACCATTTAGTTTCTAAATACTTATGCCTCTTGCAAAATCTATCTTCCCTATTTGGTGTGTGCTTCCAAGCTCTATGCTCTCCACAAAAATTGACATGATTATAAGAGAAATTTTTATCATTACTAGTGCAATCATCATTAGTACTACGGATATTCACGGAGTTCGTACTAAAAACATTGTAATCATGCTCATCATTCAAAGATTGTATGCCAAACAATTTATTGCATTCTTCTTCTAACACTTTGGCACAATTACCGGAATCCTTATTTTCATGAAAGATATTAAAAGATGAAGCATATGAGGCAACCTCAATTCCATTTTCTTGTAGTTTCCTTTTACAAACTAAACTAGTGATAAAATAAGAAATTAAAAGATTGAATTGCAAGATCTAAAGATATACCTTCAAGCACTAACCTCCCCGACAACGGCGCCAGAAAGGAGCTTGATGTCTACTACACAACTTTCTTCTTGTAGACGATGTTGGGCCTCCAAGTGCAGAGGTTTGTAGGACAGTAGCAAATTTCCCTCAAGTGGGAGGCGTAGGATAAAGATGGTCTCTCTCAAACAACCCTGCAACAAAATAACAAAGAGTCTCTTGTGTCACCAACACACCCAATACAATGGTAAATTATATAGGTGCACTAGTTCGACGAAGAGATGGTGATACAAGTGCAATATGGTTGGTAGATATAGGTTTTTGTAATATAAAATTATAAAAACAGCAAGGTAACAAGCGATAAAAGTGAGCGTAAACGGTATTGCAATGCTAGGAAACAAGGCCTAGGGTTCATACTTTCACTAGTGCAAGTTCTCTCAACAATGATAACATAATTAGATCATATAACAATCCCTCAACATGCAACAAAGAGTCACTCCAAAGTCACTAATAGCGGAGAACAAATGAAGAGATTATTGTAGGGTACAAAGTTATTCTTTCCGATCAATTCATTGGGCTATTCCTATAAGTGTCAAAAACAGCCCTGGAGTTCATAGTAAAATAACACTTTAAGGCACAAATCAACCAAAAGCCTAATGTCACCTAGATAATCCAATGTCACCTCAAGTATCCATGGGTATGATTATACGATATGCATCACATAATCTCAGATTCATCTATTCAACCAACACAAAGAACTTCAAAGAGTGCCCCAAAGTTTCTATCGGAGAGTCAAGACGAAAACGTGTGCCAACCCCTATGCATAGATTCCCAAGGTCACGGAACCCGCAAGTTGACCACCAAAACATACATCAAGTGAATCAATAGAATACACCATTGTCACCACAGGTATCCCACGCAAGACATACATCAAGTGTTCTCAAATCCTTAAAGACTCAATCCGATAAGATAACTTTAAAGGGAAAACTCAATCCATTACAAGAAGGTAGAGGGGGAGAAATATCATAAGATCCAACTATAATAGCAAAGCTCGCGGTACATAAAGATTGTGTCAAATCAAGAACACGAGATAGAAAGATCAAACACATATCTACTGGTACATACCCTCAGCCCCGAGGGTGAACTACTCCTTTCTCGTCATGGAGAACGCCGAGATGATGAAGATGGCCACCGGTGATGATTCCCCCCCTCCGGCAGGGTGCCGGAATAGGGCCTCGATTGGTTTTTCGTGGCTACAGAAGCTTGCGGCGGCGGAACTCCCGATCTAGGTTTCTTTCTGGGGGTCTCTGTATTTATAAGAATTTTTGGCGTCGGTCTCACCTTAGGGGGGGGGGTCTCCGAGTCATCCACGTGATAGGGGGTGCACCCAGGGGGGTAGGGCGCGCCCTCCACCCTCGTGGATGGTTCGGGACTCTTCTGGCCCAACTCTTTTACTCCGAAGGCTTCTTTTGGTCCATAAAAATCATTCAAAATTGGCACGTCAATTGGACTCCGTTTGGTATTCCTTTTCTGTAAAACTCAAAAACAACGAAAAAACAGAAACTGACACTAGGCTCTAGGTTAATAGGTTAGTACCAAAAATCAAAAACAACATATAAATGCATATAAAACATCTAAGATGGATAATGTAATAGTATGGAACAATCAAAAATTATGGATGCGTTGGAGACGTATCAGCGGGCAGGGCTTGGCAAAAGTTCATCAAAACGGTTCCGGGCGAATGGAAACAAATTATATATATGCATAACGTGTACAATATGTAGTACCGTAAAATACCAGCAAATGAAAAAAAATAAATGAAAAACACAAAATTAAAGGAAATAGAAATCATGAATCCAAAACCCCCCAACCTTTTAGTACCGGTTGGTGTTACCAACCGGTACTAAAGGTCTCCCCGCCCCCGGTGCTGGCTCGCGCCACGTGGTGACCCTTTAGTGATGGTTCGTGCTGAACCAGTACTAAAGGGGGGACCTTTAGTCCACACCCTTTAGTGCCGGTTACAGAACCGACACTAAAAGGCATTACGAACCGATAATAATGCCTGATTCTGCACTAGTGACACTTTCCCAGTTAGTAACCACGTTTTCCTTGAAGATGGGGACATTTAGGATTGAGCGATCCAGACGGAAAACCGTAGACTTGGGAATAGATGGTGCAGCCGATAAGCGAATAGGGACGTGGTCGGCTGTTGTCCTACTCGTGATCTGTATACCGATAAACCATGTGTGCATGCATTTTTCAGATAAAAGCCAATATTATACGTACAACTTTTATGTTAGACTACTTGGCACTGTTTATCTGCAATGCTTGTCCAAAAATCACTGACACCTGCCTGTGATTAGTGCTCATTTCTTGTATGTCTTTCATCAAACCACTAGCTTAACCTGCCCATACAATCTCGAAGCTCCTCGATTGTACGCTGACTACATGGGTGGCATCTATCCCTGATGGCATGAAACTATTTTCGATCTTATATTCCTCCAGCAAAATAATAGCGAAAAGAATAGAATAGAAAGACAACTTAACATATAGAACAACTAGTAAAAAATTAAAATTGCCCTTCTTCCTCAGATTACAAGCCGTCCGTGGGAACTAAATTATTCTCTTGCTTATTGCCTCTGAAATTAACAATCCTTATACCAGTTGCTTGAAAGAGAGTACTCCGAGTTACGGATCATCCATAAACATTACCACTGGGTGATGCATCGACCAGGATGAGATGCTACAAATGTGGGACACACACACGATAACATGCCATGCATACATGCACACGGCTGCACACAATACTCTGATTGGTCATTGCACCCTGCACGACGGTGTGGACAACGAAGAAGATACGTCACTTGTGAGAGCATAGCTTGTACGTTGTGAACGTTTCTCTCTTATCCGTAATAGAAAAGACATGCAATCCTATTCCCTGTTCTTGAAAAAAAATATAGCCCCTACATAAACCACTACCTTGGCTATGGTGCCCAAACTGTCGACTCGCACGGCTTCTCGTGTGCCCAGTGGCGGACTACGGCTGGGCAAAACCAGGCCATGGCCCGCCCTGCCCAACTAGATTTTTGTCAAGAATAGCGTTGAATCTGGGTCGTAAGAGTAAAAATTTAATGGTACTTCTGAACCTGACCTGTTTGGCCCGCCCAGAGAAATGACTGTAGCTCTGCCACTGCCTGTACCATTACTAGTTCGTGCACAGCCAATTGTACTCCCGACCCCACTCATGCCTAGCCTTAGGTACGTAACACGGAGAGAGACCATCTTTATCCTATCTATGGCTGCAGTTGAGCATTGTAGGACGAAGTGGTAGAGGAAGAGTAGTCGATGAGAGAAGAGTGTGGTAGCTAGGGATGCTTCGCGAATATATATACGATGTGAAAAAAGGCGTAGGTGCAAAATGAACTGAACTCATCAATGAATCTAACACACCACGTGCAAACTGATATTGTCATGGCTTATTGCGTCGTGTGTTTTTTTCCCCCGAGAAAAGGCACAAAGGCATCTTAGATCTTCCCCGCAATTAAAAAGACATCTTAGATATGCTATTCATTAAGGGAAATAATAGCAAAGACAATAGAATAGAAAGACAACTGAACACAGAACAACTAGTAGAAAAATAAAATTGCCCTTCTTCCTCATATTATAAGCCGTCTGTGGGAACTAAATTATTCTCTTGCTTAGTGCCTTATGAAATTAACAATGCGTCCACCAGTTGAAGAAAGTACTCTTGGTTACAGATGAACCACGAGCATTACCATTGGGTGATGCATCAACCGGGGATGAGGGACTACACACACGCGAGCGAGCTCCCGCACGCACGCACGCATGTTAAACACCGTGTGTACATGCACACGGTCGCACACAATACTCTGATTGGTCAATACACTCCGCCGGACCGGTGTGGATGGTGAAGAACATACGTCTCACATTGTACATGTAGGTTGTGTTCGGTTCCCTGCATGAATTTTAGGCCCCTGTATCTATGGTCGGTGACTCATTTCAGTTTGGCTAAGCAAAATGCAGGCAATAAATCATGTTCTATACTAACTTTGATTGTTTGCATCCCCTCCTCCAGCCCCGCTGAGTAGAAATATAACACTACTGCAGGAACGTCTAGCAGTGGCTGGCAATACTCTTAGGGGCACCTGCCACTGCTAACAAGGTAACAGTGGCGGGCGCGCGCCTGCCACTGGTAAAGACCTAGCAGCGGTGGGATTTGCCCAACACCCGCCACTAGTATAATCCATTAACATCACTAACGACATACAAACTAGCACTGGCGGGCGTCAATATTCACCCGCCACTGGTATGGTTTTACAAATTAAAAAAAAATATGCACTCCTGGCGGCGAAGCGGCGACACTCCACGGTGCGGCCCCACCCCATCTCAGGAAGCTAGCACACACGCGCACACAAAATCTATGGTGGTAACACCACCGCATGATGGATCCACCGGTCCATGCCGCCTCTATGCGCCCTTCCACACTCCATCTGTCGAACGTTGCTCCACCTCCACAACGTTGACACTCCTGTGGTCGAGCAGGTTCCACGTGACCTCGACACCACCATCGAAGTATCATCACCCGCACGGACCGGCGTCTGCCATTGAGCTTGCATGCATGGACCAGAGCACCATCACATCTGCACGGACAAAGGTGAGTAGGGTTAGCCGATGCAGTGTGGAAATTAGACAATTGTTGATTCGATCTAGTATGGAAGAGAGAGAGAGGAGAGCGAGGTGGCGCTAGAGGAGATGGCCGGAGCTGGCTTAAATCGGCGGATGAAGATGGAGGCGGCAAGTGGATCCAACTTTTGAGAGAGAGAGAGAGAGAGAGAGAGAGAGAGATAAGTGGATGTGGGCGGTGACCTATGTGGATCATCTCCCCTCCACCATTCAGAAGAAGCACAAATGGGTGTGGACGCGCGGATGCGAACCACGTCATCAATCCGTGGGATTGTCGTTTCGACCAACCAGAAGGAAACATCTTGTCCACGAAGGATCGTGGAGGTATCTGTGGCGGACTCTAGATTGTGCCCGGCACTACTATGTTTTTTAACCCTTTTCTATTATTTATTGTGTAACATAATATATTATTTACTCTATGACTTTTCCATGCTTACCACTTTCCCACTATTGCTATTGCTATTTAGTACATAACCAAATAAATTACCTACTCTTTGGCTTCACCGAGTTTACCATGGTTTACTACTATTACCACTTTACATAACCAAATAAATTACTTTCTCAGTAGTGACGGGCACTATCTAACGCCCCCCACAAGTCGTACAGTAAGTAATTTCTTATGTTATGTACTAAGTGGAAAAATATACTTGTGGCGGGTGCAAAAACAAGCACCTCATGCAGGAAAATATTTTGTGGCAGACCGAATTTACTGCACGCCACTGCTAATTAACCTATCACTGGCGGGCGGTAAGCAGTACCCGCCACAACTATGTTCTACCAAAACGGGACATCCGATAAGGATAACTAGTGGAGATCATCATCTTCACCAACACTCCGTTCATAGTGGAGATCAAAGCTATCATCATCACCACCAACACCCCCTTCATAGTGGAGATCATCATCTTCATCAACATCTTCACTAGCACAACTCATCTCCAAACCCTAGTTCACCCCTTTTGTTAAATCTTTGTATCAAACCTCAAATTGGTAACTAGGAGTACTGATGTGTGTTGATTACATCTTGTATTGATGCATATGAGATTTATTGGTGAAAGATTGTTGAGTTTAGATTGTTCATCATATGTTTATACCGCTACAGATTATGATCCATATGATGTGTTGTGAGTAGATCCATTTGTTCTTGAGGACATGGGAGAAGCCTTGTTAGTAGTAATCATGTGAAGTTGATTACCATTTCATGTTTTGATGATATGTTGTGTTGTTCTTCCTCTAGTGGTGTTATGTGAATGTTAAGTACATGGCAACAACCCAATGTACTTCTCTTCAAACCCTGATGTGACAACTTGAAGAACACCGTTAACAGAATAAATGGAGGTAGCAGGACAAGAATTACCAAAAAATAGCACTTGTCAAGGTTAATGAGATGTATTGTAGCAAGTCCATATGCATCTAGAATATGTTTAATGTGGGTGGCCTGCTGACCACATGGTTTGAAGAAGAATAAGGTGTCATCAGCATGAGCAGAAAGCAAATGTGTTGGGGATATAAATCCTAGGTATGACCCGCCCAGGAGGGGCCGGGTCATGCCGTTGCTGACTTAAGCATGAAGATGGTGGTTCATGGATCATGCTTACTGAAGGCCCAAGGCCCGGAGGCGACTCAAGGCCCAAAGGTGTGAACCGCCGGGAGATGACTTGTTTTATAAGGCAAACTTAGTTAGAAACTGAGCCGGTCACATTTGTGTGAGCCGGCCGGGACTCTGTAAGCCGCCAGGCATCAACCTGTATATAAAGGGGTGACCCGACGGTGGGTTAACTCAAGAAACAATCAATCGTGCATTAGGTCAAGTGTATTCGCTCCCTGGCAATCGAACCCAAGCAATACAACCAAAAGCAGGAGTAGGCTTTTACCTCATCGAGAGGGGCCGAACCTAGGTAAACTCTCTATGTCCTTTGTCCCGTTCAACACCTTTAAGCTAACATAGTTGAGATGGCTCCACACCTAAGTCCTTTTGCTAGGGCATCTGTCGTGTTAAGTCCACGACAGTTGGCGTCCATCGTGGGGCTAGAGCGCGGTGGTTTTGAGTTCTTGAAGGGTAGCTTCTCAGGGATCAAGGGATACGCCATGGGCCGGATGACCAAGAGTCATCGCGGAAAAATCTACATCAACGACGCAGGCTGGGGTCCAAAGGCCGATTCAATCGAATATGGGTACCGGGTCCCCTTCGGCGGAATTGACGTCTTCATCGGCAAGATCACCGAGTCGGAGCCTGAGCCAGACACCTGCACTGACATCATCGAGATGGCTCAACGCACGCGACCCACCAAGGTTCAAGCTGCTGTGAAGCATGCCTTTGTGGGTTTTACTCACGGAGTGGATCTTTAGGAAGGATCTGTGTCTGGTGGACAGACAACCATCTACTCAGATTAGGAGTCCTCAACCGGCGAGACGACTTCGATCTATCAGTTGCAAGACGCCAGGCTTGGGGGCTGTTCCGATGGTGGCAGTATTCCGGACTCCTATGAGCTGCCGATCAGGGCAGTTATCTTCATGACTGGTACCCAACAAGTTTTGAATTCATCACCTGCTGTGGCTATGACCTCTGGTGCTACGGCCGCTGCGACAGCGGGGGCAGGTGACCCCGTACACCCACCGGCTCAAGTTTTATATGAACTCTTGGAAGCTTTGGCAACTTTGCTGACTATGGAGGTAACCCCGGCGAATCAAACACAACATAATGTGGACGTTGCAAAGTTGCGGCATGAGATAGCTCAGGCCAATGATGATCTTAATGCTGAGAATGCTAGGATGGCAACAGAGCGAGCCGCCATGGATGCTGCATCACAGCAAATTCAAGCAGAAAATTTTCGCTTAAGCTTGGCTCAGAATGCATCAAACACCGTTTTCCACAGGAGGTACCAGAGTTGACTGCCTTTGGAGTTTGAGGCAAGGAATCTCTTCAATACGCTAGGGGCAGGACCAAGTAACCCGCCCGGCGTGGCCTGGGCCCCTAAGGGGCCTAGGACTGGAGCGGCAGCTCAACCCCACGCAGCAGACCCACCCCGTGACTTAGACCCACCTCAGCGAGTCTCAACACCTTCGGGTCACCTCTCTAACCCGTTGGACAACAGATTCCCACGGCATCACGGCTGGCGTCTCACCCGGTGATAGGTGAGTCTCCTGCGGCGGTCGAGGCTCGGAAGGTTGTGGAACTTCTTCAGCCGATGGTGGCCCAGCAGGAGGCTTACTCCTACAGCCGCGATCGAATCCATTTAACTCCACATCCGAGTCAAAGCTACAGCCAGCGCGTTGAGTCGCCGGTGGTTTCCAGCAGTGGATGACACCGACGCCAGGCCGGTGGTAATCAAGATGTTCAAAATCAGGTGGATCAGGCACGTGCATATCAAGAGGCGAAGCTGATGGCTCAGCTGGCGGCTCTTCGACAACCTCAATTGAATCCACCAGCGTCCACGGAAGCCGGAGTGACATCCAAGACAGTGGGGTGCCGTGCTTGGTGCCAGCTCAGCGCAATGAGCGCTTGCCCAAGGACTTCAAGGGCCCTCTAAAGATACCCAATTGCACAGCGGATCAACCCCGAAGGCCTGGATTGAGAGATATGAGATGGCCATGGAATGTTGGACGTCAATGACGCTGCGCGCGCTAAGTATTTCACGATGATGTTTGATGTGCCGGCTCGCACCTGGCTAAATGGATTGCCCCCTAACTCCATCAGATCATGGGCTGAATTGAAGGCGCACTTTATTCAGAATTTTAAGGATAGATGTAAGCAGCCCACGTCGATTCTTGATTTAGACACTTGTGTCCAGAGTGAGGGCGAATCAACCGCCCATTGGGTACACTGGATCTCGGGCATTATCCACTCATCCAATACCATCAATGCCAGCTCAGCCATCCTGGTTTTGGAGAAAAATTGTGTAGGACCTTGAGAAGAGGTGTCTAGAGGGGGGTGATTAGACACTAAGTACCAAAGTTGCAATTTTTAACTTCTTTAGGTTTAAGTGGAGTTTAGACACAAGTTTAACATTCACAATACATAACAAGCAAGCATGCAAGAGTATATGAGCAGCAGAAAGTAAAGCATGCAACTTGCAAGAATGTAAAGGGAAGAGTTTTGGAGGATTCAAATGCAATTGGAGACATGGATGTTTTGTCGTGGTTCCGATAGGTGGTGCTATCGTACATCCACGTTGATGGAGACTTCAACCCACGAAGGGTAAAGGTTGCGCGAGACCACGGAGGGCTCCACCCACGAAGGGTCCATGAAGAAGCAACCTTGTCTATCCCACCATGGCCATCGCCCACGAAGGACTTGCCTCACTAGCGGTAGATCTTCACGAAGTAGGCTATCTCCTTGCCCTTACAAACTCCTTGGTTCAACTCCACAATCTTGTCAGAGTCTCCCAAGTAACACCTAGCCAATCTAGGAGACACCACTCTCCAAGAAGTAACAAATGGTGCGTTGATGATGAACTCCTTGCTCTTGTGCTTCAAATGATAGTCTCCCCAACACTCAACTCTCTCTCATAGGATTTGGATCTGGTGGAAAGAAGATTTGAGTGGAAAGAAACTTGGGGAAGGCTAGAAATCAAGATTCATATGGTAGGAATGGAATATCTTGGCCTCAACACATGAGTAGGTAGTTCTTTCTCAGAAATAGGATGCTGGAAGTGTAGGTTCGTTCTGATGGCTCTCTCCACGAATGAAGAGGAGGTGGAGGGGTATATATAGCCTCCACACAAAATCTAACCGTTACACACAATTTACCAAACTCGATGGGACCGAATCAATAAACTCGGTCAGACCGATTTAGCAAACAATGTGACCGTTAGAATTTTGGTGGGACCGAAATGCAACTCGGTGAGACCGATTCGGTTAGGGTTAGGGCATAGCATAATCTTGGTGAGACTGATTACACAAACTCGGTGAGACCGATTTTGGTAATTAGCTAACTAGAGAGTTTGCATTGTAATCTCGGTAGTACCGATTGCTCAAACTCGGTAAGACCGATTTTGATAATGGACATACACAGAGAGATTACAATCCCATCTCGGTGAGACCGAGATCCCTATCGGTAAGACCAATTTTCCTAGGGTTTCTGGCAGTGGGCTATGACATCTGAACTCGGTGGCGCCAGATAGAAAGAATCGGTGTGACCGATTTGGGCTTTAGGTTTAGGTCATATGTGTGGAAGTGGGAAAGTAGTTGAGGGTTTTGGAGCATATCACTAAGCACTGTGGAGCAAGAAACTCATTAAGCAACACCTCATCCCTTCTTGATAGTATTGGCTTTTCCTATAGACTCAATGTGATCTTGGATCACTAAAATGTAAAATGAAGAGTCTTGAGCTTGAAGCTTGAGCCAATCCTTTGTCCTTAGCATCTTGAAGGAGTTCCCACATCATTTAGTCCATGCCACTCCATTGTTGACTTATCTGAAACATACTAGATAAGAGTGTTAGTCCAACAAGAGATATGTTGACATTAATTACCAAAACCACCTAGGGAGCACTTGTGCTTTCAATATCCCCCTTTTTGGTAATTGATGACAACATACATCAAAGCTTTAGATAAAGATATAAAGAATAGCAGGTAAAGTTTTGGAAAGACATGTAACAAGCATAGGCTCCCCCTACATCTATGCAATCATGTGAATATGGAATATAGAAGCATGTGAGAGCATAACCATGATAGAGTAGGCAATGTGTTACATGTATCTTGGCCATATGCATCAGCGCAAAGAATATTAAAGAAAATACCTTCATGCCCATGAGTCCTTCTTGCAAACAGTATGTACATCAGCAAGAATCCCTCATACACATGATTGTGATGCATATACTTACCTTGTAGTCTTGAGTTGGCTTAGGATGGAATGAACCTGCGTAAACAAGGTTAGATAACACAGGTACATCTACTAGCCAGAGCAAACAGAAGAAACCGCAAGAATACCAAGACTGGGATGACATGTAAAGAGTGAGTACTAAGTACCACATTGGATTGGACACGTCCCCAAGAGTAAAGATATGCAATGAATTTAAATGATTTCTTTCCCTTAAATGTCTTGCTCCCCCTAAATCTAGCATGGGATACTAGGAGAAGATAGGGAACAGAAAATCAGAGCTGAAAGATATAAATGAACAGAGCTAATGCAAACTAATGCAAATAAGCACATATGAACATGTCATTCCCCTCAAGAAGACATGTGGCATATCTCCTCTTGAACACCAAGCATCAGGGATCCTTGAGAAATACTTTCTACTTGAGTATTCTCTCCCCCTGAGGAGGTGATACTCTCTCTCTCTCTCTCTCTCTGATGTAATCTCTCTAAGTGATAAGCTTTGATGTGATCTCTCTATCCCCCTTTGACATCAATTTCCAAGAAGGGTTAGATCCTTGAGTAACAGCACAAAGCATTTATATAAATGTGATGCTTGTAGAGGACAAGATTCATTGAGTGGAGCTGGATCAGAAGTAACACAGAATAAGTGGAAAACTGTTTTTCCTGTTGTGAAATCAGTGGCGCCGAGTGGTATGCTTCGGTTGGACCGAAAACAACTAATCGGTGAAACCGAGTTCATCGCAGATAAAACACTTGTCACCTCAGCTCACTAGACTAGTAAGATCTCACAAAGATTTGCAAGGAATTTACTGAATGATATGCAATGAATTGGATGCAGAAAATGCAGAGCAAACAGAAAGAAATCTAGATGAAGTTTTTTGGAAAGGGGAAACAAATATGCATGAGACAAATGCAAAACCACAGAAAAGAACAAAGAGAACTTCATATAGAGATGGTCGGCGACAAAGTCACCTATGTTGGAGTATATTGACTTAGGAGTCAAGTGAGATCACTTGATCATAGGTTATACTCATTGTTTAAGATCAAAATGGGGTTACCATTTTTTGTTTAAGCAACTTGATGTATTCACATCTTGTCGAGTTGCTTTAGCTCATGACTCGGAGTAAAGCTTCTCTAAGATGGAATAACATACCTTGATTGGTGGTGTTGAACATGTAGTTGAACTTGTGTGGGTTGCTCAAGGTTGATGTAGCTCATCAAGAGTTAGGAGCACCACTTGGAATTTGAGTCCATCTACCTACATGGGTTAGTTCTTGCAAGGAAGAGCACTTGTGTATCCAAAAATGACAATCATGAAGCTCAACATAGAAATTGTCAAAGGATATGTTTGAATGGTTCCGTGCTTCCTTGTCTTCAACCACCATAGTGTAGAGACTTGGTGATGTAGAGATTGCTCAAGATGTGAGTAGATTACAATCTCATGGAATTTGATCCAACCAAGTACCTACATGGGTTATATAACATGCAAGATGCAAATATATCCAAGACTTGAGATTTTCATCATAAGAGAAATATCAAGGATTAGTCATAAGCTCATGTCTTGCATGTATCCAATTGAGTTCCTACTCCAAGTTTGAAGCATCTATGATGTTCAATTATCCTCTCAACCTGCAAAACACTTTCTCATCAAGAGGTTTAGTGAATATATCCGCTAATTGCTTTTTGGTGCGAACATGCTTAAGATTAATGTCACCCTTAGCAACATGATCTCGAATGAAATGATGACGAACTTCAATATGCTTAGTTCGAGAATGTTGTACGGGATTATCACCAATTTTGATAGCACTTTCATTATCACAAAGCAATGGAACATGTTTCACATATATCCCATAGTCTTTAAGAGTTTGGGTCATCCAAAGTAATTGAGCACAACATGAACCAGCGGCAATGTACTCCGCTTCGGCGGTGGATAAGGATACCGAGTTTTGTTTCTTGGAAGACCAAGACACAAGAGATCTACCAAGAAATTGACAAGTACCCGAAGTGGACTTTCTATCAACCTTGTCACCGGCATAGTCTGAGTTGGAGTAGCCAACAAGATCGAAAGAGGCCCTCTTAGGATACCAAATGCCAAAATTTGGTGTATGAATTAAGTATCTCACTATCCTTTTCACGGCCTTAAGATGACATTCTTTAGGAGTAGCTTGATATCGTGCACACATGCACACACTTAGCATGATATCGGGACATGAAGCACATAGATATAACAATGAACCAATCATAGAGCGATAAACCTTTTGATCAACCGGTTCACCATCTTTGGTCAAGTCAAGATGTCCACTAGTAGGCATGGGTGTAGTCATACCTTTGCATTCTTGCATATTGAACTTCTTGAATAAGTCCTTGGTGTACTTCGTTTGAGAGACAAAGGTACCTTCCTTAGTTTGCTTGATTTGCAACCCAAGAAAGAATTTGAGTTCACTCATCATAGACATCTCAAACTTCTCCGACATTAGCTTCCCAAACTTTTCACTAAAATGAGGGTTAGTTGATCCAAATATGATATCATCAACATAAATTTGGCACACAAATAGTTCTCCATTAACCCTTTTAGTAAAAAGTGTGGAATCAATTTTCCCAATTTCAAAGCCTTTTTCAATAAGGAACTTGGTCAAGCATTTATACCACGCTCTAGGAGCTTGTTTAAGACCATAAAGGGCTTTGTTAAGTTTGTAAACATGATTTGGTTTCTTAGGATTGACAAAGCCGGGAGGTTGCTTAACATAAACTTCCTCCTCTATTTCACCATTCAGAAAAGCACTTTTAATGTCCATTTGGTACAAGGTGATATCATGGTGATTAGCATAGGCAAGTAAGATGCGAATGGACTCAAGTCTAGCAACGGGAGCGTAAGTCTCACCATAGTCCATACCTTTGAATTGTGTGTAGCCTTGGGCGACGAGACGTGCTTTGTTGCGAACTACTTGTCCATCTTCATCTTGCTTGTTGCGAAACACCCATTTGGTACCGATGATGTTGTGGTTGTTGTCGGGCTTCTCAACCAATGTCCAAACTTGGTTTCTCTCAAAGTTGTATAGCTCTTCATGCATAGCATTTATCCAATCCGGATCTTCCAATGCTTCTTCGACCTTCATAGGTTCAATGCTAGAGATGAAAGAATAGTTTTCACAAAAGTTAGCTAAACGAGTTTTAGAGCGAGTGATTCTCCCGGTTTGAATATCATTGTAGATTTGCTCGACGGAATGGTCTTTAGCAATTCTTGCTCGAACTCGTGAGAGCTTTTGCTTGGTTCTTGGTTGAACTTCTTCTTCATCTTGTTCTTCTTCTTGGCCTTCTTCATTGTTGGCGTTGTCGTTCTCTTGTTGTGGTGGAGAAGGAGGTTGTTCACATTCATCTTGATGCACTTCCTCGTTTTCTTCATCTTGGTGTCACTATTAGGAAAAGGCCTACTAATGGCGCTCCAATTTTGCGTGCGCCATTAGTATCACGCCACTAGTATTTTTTACTAATGGCGCACCACTCGTGTGCCATTAGTATCTAGTATACTAATGGCGCACCATGCAGTGCGCCATTAGTATGTAACACCATGCGCCATTAGTATGCATCCCAGGGGGCCATACGTAACCATGTGCTTTGTCATACTAATGGCGCACTCTTTAGTGATGCGCCATTAGTATCCCTTGGCATACTAATGGCGCACCTTGAGGTGATGCACCATTAGTATGAATATTAGTTATTTTTTTACTTTTCTGATTTTTGCACAGGTTACAAAAAATATTATTGCACAGAATATAGACAGTAGCACACATAACATCAAATACAATAGAAGATTAGTCTCCAAATACAATTCATCATATTAGTCTCCGAATTCAAAAGACTGAACAAAGATCAAACATTACAAGTCTCAAGACCGCGAGTATCGAGTTTGTCTTCACATTACAAGTCGATATCGATCATCTAAACTACCATCACATAAAAGAGAGCTGCGGTCATCACGATGAGCATCATCGTGATCAAACTGGTCTTCATCCGGTTCCTCCGCCCTAGTGGTGTACCCTTTGTAACTGTTACCGCTAAAACGGTGTACCTGTCTCCGACACTCCTCCCAGTCGTCGTAGACTCCGGGAACCTTACCCTTGTACACGACATACGACGGCATCTCTATGCACAAGCCAAACAACAGACAATACATACGCAATATGTAAGTATGCAACAAAAGGATCGTAAGAGAAAAGCAAGACATTAATAGCATGATTCATGGTCCTACTAATAAATAGCATCGATTACATCTAAGTTGAACGACTGTACAAACCAAAGAGACATACAAATTCATTAAAGTTTAATTACAACATGAGCCAAACAATGTTTCAGAACTACACATCACTACTTTCGACTCAACTCATGGGACAGGAGCGTGGATGAAGCCGCCGTTTGTCGTGATGGTCATGAAATCGCGGTTGTTGTCAGCCTGCATTTGTAGCCTTCCGTCTATCTCACTGTTGGACGGTTGATATCTGAGGAAGAAATACCCCGAGGTATGAAGGACATCTTGATGGATGATGTCCGCAAACTCCGACTGGATGCGAAAGAATTCTTGTCTGATGTCCATGTCCTGGATTGCCGACAAGATCGCGGCCCAATCTTTGAGATTATCTGGTATCAGAAGGTGATGATGGTCCCTTACGATCACCCGCATGTGATGGAGGGTGTAGTAGGCATCCTTCTGACCGCCGGCGGCTGCTTGATGCAGCAGAACTTCGTATTGTGGGAGAACATGTGCTTGTCGTACTTACGAACTGCCCTGGTGAAGGTGCCTCTAGATTTGGCGTAGACGGGGAGAACATCATCAAGAACTTTCTTGATATTTGTGTAGTCTATCTTGGAGTTACGGTTCGGGTCGAAATGCGTGGCCATGGAATATTTCGGGCTTTAGAGGATGAGTGTGAAATGTGTGTCACTGCACAGAACACGGAATGTGAGAAAAAAAAGAATGATCGAAATCTAAGAAATCATATGTTACGGGGCGGTTAAGGGATGACTTACTCGGGAAAGTAAGCCACAAGGAAGTTATCCTTATTTGGGTTTGTAAGAATGACACCTTCGAGGTGTGAACTCGCGACTTGGCGGTCCCCAGCGCTGCTCAAGAGCTTGGCACGCATGTAGAAGGGGTCGACTATCACGATGTCTGGGGTCTTGTCTCTAATGATCGGCATCTCCATACTCAGCGAAAACAGCCGAACGAAGGTGTAGTGCAGCAGATGAAGGTTAAACATAGCAAATATGTCATCAAACCGCAGGACGATCGTACCCCTGATGTCGCCATCCACAAAGCCCTTGCCCTCTGGCACCTTGGTCGTGAAAACCGGGTATGCCACATCATTCTCTCTAAGATGCCGCTTCTCCAAAGAAAGAACACAGTCGTGCAGACTCCGCATAGCACCGGTTGCAGCATTGAGCATATTTGTCGGTAGCATCGCCCTACCCGCCACATGCACCCTCCTCGAGATATCCTTAGGTGAAGGTGGCCCGTCCTGAGCACGGATCAAACTTGGTGCCGGCTGGCTCGCACCGGCGCCCTTGTTAGTCTTTCCTTTCCTCCCTTCTTCTTGATCTCCTGTAATGGGACCGAGTTCTGCTCACAGACCGCCTTCCTGAGCGTGTTGGGGCTGATAATATTTCACACCTCAGCTATCTGAGGCTCGGTGAAGGCGGGGGCTGGAGGCGTCTCCTGAGAAGTGAACGCCAGACGACGCCTATTGCAATTGGATTTCTTTGTCGTACCAGCTAGATCGCGGTCGTCTTGGTTGGGTTCTTGAGAAAGAGGCCCGCAGAACTCGTCAGCGTACCCATGTTCGGCAAAGTACTTATCGATGTTGGTAAATGTACCGTCGTCGTTGTCGTCGTCGTCCGGATCCTGTGCCATATGCATGTCCAGATCCTGTGCCATAGGGATGTCCGGCAGGTCCGGTAGCGTTGAGGCGTTCTTGCCATGGCTTGGCGCCGGCACAACTGGCGGTCTTGTCTGTGGGGTGGTGTCCCCCGCCCCCAAACGAATCTGGATCTTTGGCCAAAGAAGGGGCCAGCTTACGCAGGCGCTGAGGGTCATCTCATCTTCTTCGTCGGCCCGAGCGGGTCGAATCGGAGGTAACAGCTTGTCGCAGCCTGGCAGCACCCGAACCACTTCAACCCTATACACTGTGGGTGGCATCGGATTACCGTGGAACACGGGGTTGCCCGGTTGAACGATTCTGCCCTTGGCGATATCAACCAACTCGCCGCCCACGAAGTGCAGAAGAGTGCAAGGAACATCGGCGGTGCCCTGCGAAAACATGTAGGGCGTCAGGGATGCCCAGTAAAAGGCAAGGAGATGAAGTCATCGGCCGAGAGGCTTAGTTACCATGATGTCGTCGAGCTCGGCTAATGTCGAGGCACCACCAATGGCGGGCGTGCAACTGAGGAAGGGGTCGCTTGCTAGCGAGGTGTCGGCCGGCATACACCCGGGTTGATTAAGCTCCAATGCCCGTGCCGGCGCCGGAGACACGAATACCGCCTCCGCCGAAGACACCAAAGGCACCGCCAGAGACACCAATGGCACCTCCTGCGCGCTGTGCGAGTTGCTGGCCGTGAAGCTGGGAACCGGGGGAGGCCCCTGTTGGCCGCCCGCAAACCACGTCGTCAGCCCATGAATCAACTTAGGCACCATGGCGTTGAGCTTCGTTCCCAGTTTTTGTTCCACTTGCTCTTGGACAAGCTCCGGAATCCGCGCCACTTGTGCCTTGAGTGCTTCAACCCTGCATGACTGGCTTTCCGAGATGGTCTTTTTCTCCTTTCGCCCACCAGCGGTATAGTATGGCGACCATTTTGTGGACAAGCCTTTGCCGGCCAGACGACCAGCTGACGTCGGCTTACTGAGCTTATCCTTGTTTTTCATTACGTTCAATGCCCTATTTAAAGGGGTGTCGAAAGGGGAGCTCTGAGACGACCCCGCGCTACTGCTTTCATTGTCCTGCGGAAGGAACGTGAACCATTTAGAAATATTGGGGATTAATTAGAATGCAACCATATGGAGCTAATTATGCGGGGGTGTATTCCTTACCAGAACAAGCTCGAGCGCCCTGATCTTCGGATCCGTGGTAAGCTCCTTTGTTACCGGGTCCTCCTTGTATCGGGCCCTGAGAAATTTCCTGGTCTGCTTGTCACGGTATTTCTCAGAGCAGGCCGGTAGGCCTTGCTCGGCATGCTCCGTGTCCTCCTTGTCCCATATAGGCTCCGCCACTCTGTAACCACCGGGACCGAGTTGGTGGACCCCTAAGTTCAACTGCCGCATTTCTTTCCCCCATTGACTTGATTCGGAGGTTGCGCTGCTCTCACACTTGATCTTGAACTCCTTGTACTCATCTTCGCTCATCAAAGGATATTTCACCTTGATCTTGTCATAACTATCACCTTTTTCAATCATTGCCTTCACCGTGCTTCTCCAAGTAGACAGGGCCATGCTCATCCTCGTGAGGGCGGTACTGTTCACTTTATTCCCTGAGAGGCGTGTGTTGCAAACTCAGCGGGGAACTTGTATCGTTCGTGCAGCTTTGTGAAGAGGAGGCTGCGCAAATTCCCTCGGTTGTTATGCCTTAGGTTCTCGGTGTTGATCGAGACGGTGCTCCGGAGAATGCACCCGAGCTGAACCGAGTACCCCTTGACTACTTGTTTGGGCGCCGTCGGATTCCCATCAGAGTCCACTTCAGTAAATTCCTCCCTGACGGTGCTGAGCATGCTCGGGCGCCGATCCTTCCATTGCCTCTTCGGTTGGCTGCCATCTGTGCGTGCGCCGCCATCATCAGTGGTGGCATCCTCGGCGGTTGCATCAATGGTGTCATCCCCGACGCCACTAGGTGTTGTGTAGTCAGGATTGGTGTCTTCCGCGGCATCCTCGTAGTGGTGATGTTCTTTCTCTAACTCCTGGGAGAGCTCCCAGAATTGCTTGCCGCCCGAACCATCAGCCTCATCGTTGTGGGCAATGTTTCGCTCTAAATAGGAAAAAAGTTTGGTCAAAAAGTTGGTTATTGTCAAGGAACAAGATCATGGTCTCATTATTTAGGGTTTGTCGACACTGAGGCATCCTAAAAGCTAAGCTTTTATCATTTAGGGTTTGTCGACGCCGAGGCACCCTAAAAGCCTAAGCGTACATCATTTAGGTTCTCATCGACACCAAGGCATCCGGGGCAGCCGAGTTAAGTTTTCATCATTTAGGGTTTATCGATGCCGAGGCACCCTAGGTTGGGCCTAATCACTTGGCACTAATCACTTGGCTCTATTGGCACCTATGTTGGGTTTATCATCTAGGGTTTATCGATGCTAAGGAGAATTCTAAGTTGGGCCTAATCACTTGGCTCTATTGCCACATATGGTTTAATGCAGCAAGAATGGCGGGGCAGTTGATCCTACTTAACTAAGTACTAAGATACCCCGGCCCATGCATTAGTCGCAAGTACCCCATATGTCCTATTTTTAGCAAAGTCATGCTAAAATTCACGGAAAATTTCAGCATGGCCTTTGCTGAAAATAGGATATATGGAGTACCCGAATTTGTCGGAACGGAAGTTAATCGACATTCCGGCAAACTCAAGGGCCTCTCGGGGTACCTGCAATATCATCACGATACAATGGTCGGAGACAAAACCCAGCAAACTAGCAAGATGATCATCATCTTTGCAAGTCATTGCTTGTCAAATACAGAAGAAGGAACAATTTATTTGTGACATAGTTGGCCCATATAGAAGAAGCAACACCCTGCACTAGCCTAAAAACAAGTGAAGTTTCACCCATATAAGAACAACTTTATAAAATCAGAGAAGTTGCTATGTTTTTTCTACTGCTAGGAAAAACATCACTCATTGGAAATGAAAATCTCAGTACCAGCATTTTGAACTTTGAAATGAAATACAGTAGTAGTAGTAGTAGTATATGGAGTAGTATCTTGTCTGTGTGCTATCTGAAGCAGAGCATGGAAGCAAGTTTTGCCTCAAAGACCGCAAAAGCTATGTTTTTTCTCAATTCAGATATCTAACCACAAAAACTGGATATCTTGTCAGTAAAACAAATAACCTAAAATTATGAGGCGAGATAAAGCTGCATAGGTATGAAAAGAAGTAGTCTGCACTGTAAAATTCAGAGACTAATTACCGTTAGACACATCAGCTATTTCGGTGTCACTAGGTTCAGCAGCAATGTCATCTTTAATCACATCTCTAGATTTAACAATTCTAGAAGACTTGTCTTCCTCTTGATATCTTGGAACTAGAAACTCACAAACATCTTTAAAGCCTGTATTTTTTTCTGAATGAATTCTTCCGTTGCAACCACAAGATTGGCAGCATGTTTAAGTTTTACGACACTCATCCTACCATAATCCTACCATAATCAGTACTAACTCCCTCCCCTTGCACCCTGCAATTTACGCTAACCAAGCACCTGCATCTACAGATGCTCCATCCACTTATGCAGAATAGAATCAATCACACAAGACATAAGGTTAAGCAGAATAGAATCGATCACACACACATACACAAGAAATTTGCGCTAAAAAACAATGGCTGGACAAAATACATAGTGGAGGCGTGGCCCGAGCATAGTGGAGGCGCGTTCGCGGTGCGGTGAGCGCGCCTGGGCGGGGCCAGGTCGCGGCCAGGGGCCGAGGGGAGCACGGGGCGCGGTGGTACGACAGTCTACGGCGACGAAATCGAAGGGGGGAGGGGAACCGGTGCATCTCACCGAGAGGAAGACGATGGCGAGCTCGTGCGGGGCCGGGGTTGACGAGGTGACGTGGATCGACGGTGAGGCCGCGGTGCCCGGAGGTGGAAGAAGGCGCAGATGCCGTAAACGATGGAGGCGTCGGTGTCGTAGAGGCGCTGGAGACCTTGCCCTGCGAGACAGAGAAGGGGCCGTCAGCTGCGCAGGCGGGGGGCAAGGGGAGGAGAAGGAGGGTCGGGGGGGCGTACGATGTTGTGTCGCGCTCGGCGCCGACGGCGAGGAGGAAGGCGGGGGTGGAGTCCGGCGAGGGTCGGGGCGGCGGGGGTGGGGGCGCGGGGCGCGGGGGCGGCGGGGCTGGAGTCCGGCGGGGGTCGGGGCGGCGGCGTCGTGGGTCGGGGCAGCACGCGGGTGGATCTGGCGAGGGAGAGAGGGACGAAGGGGATCTGGCGAGGGAGATGGAGGAATTAGCTAGGAGGGAAGCTTACTAATGGCGCACAACCAGTCGGTGCGCCATTAGAAATCTTTTTTTTAGATAGCAATGGCGCACCACCCGTCGGTGCGCCATTAGAAATCTTTTTTTAGATAGCAATGGCGCACCACCGGGCCGGTGCGCCATTAGTATGTTTTTAAAAAATATATGAATATGAAACAGTAATATTTTTTTTATAAAAACAGTAATAATTGTTGTTTAGGAACAATTATAGTCTACACTTTTTTATTATTATTTTTTAGAAAATGAATATGAATATGAAACAGTAATAATTTTTTATAAAAACAGTAATAATTTTTTAAAAAATATCATCAAATTTGTTACTTGAAAATATCATCGGCGGCGGCGGTGGAGCGGGGCAGGGTGCGGGGGATAGCGATCGAGATGGAGGGGTATCGAGATCAAGATGGAGGGGCATCGAGATCGAGATGGAGGGGGATCGAGATCGAGTGTCCTCATGATTTCAAAAAGTGCCCATGAAATTTAAAATTATTCATGATATCAAAAAGTGCCCATGAAATACAATCAAGAAATAAAGACTACGATTTAAATACAATCGATCTTAGCTAGCTACCTGTTCACAATCTTCTTGCCTTTCTTTTTCGCAAATGGAGTTCTTCTGTGGAACAGACGTCCTTTAGGTAGGGTAGTCCTGCTTCTTCTTGTGGTGTATGCTGCTACTTCATCGTCGTCGTCATGTTTGATCTTCGGGTCGCCGTACTTGTCGAAGTCTTTCTCATTGGCTACTCCATCCATTCCGATGATCTTCCTTTTGCCTCTCCTCAAGACAACACGACTGGGCTTTGACGGGTCGGTAATGAAGAAGCATTGGTCCACTTGGGAAGCCAGTACCCATGGCTCATTTTTCGTGGTGACGTTTGCGCCCGCGTTCTTGGATTTGGCTGCGGGTATAACCATGGTGGTGAAATATCGGTCTTCTTTTAGGACGCTCTTGGCCCATCTAACACGGAACACCGGGACCTTCTCTTAGCTCAGCTCCCAGATCTCCTCGATCCTTCCATAGTATCTGTCCTTGTCATTACTGGTGTAGGATTCCATCGTTACCCCAGAGTTCTGATAACCATCGCTCTTCATGTCCTTGTCCTCGGTGTAGAATGTGTAGCCGTTGATATCGTACGCCTCATAGGTCATCAGGTTGTGCTCGGCGCCCTGTGACAAGGCGAATATGAGTTGTTCTTCCACGGAAGAATCCTCATGTAAAGGGTACGACAGAAGCTTCCACTTGAACCAGCGCGTGAAACATGAGTTGTTCTCTTTGATTATATCTCCGTCCTCCTCTGTTGGCCTCGGTCATTGTACGTCTTCTCAATAAAGTTTTTGTGCTCTACCACCCAAGGATCGACCACGTCTATGTGTTGTAGTGCGACTACGTTTGCTCTTTCAAAGTCGGCGAGTCGACCCTCGAAGTCGACATGCATTTCACGGCGACACTCACAGTGACCCCATCCAGCGAGCCTGCCGAGGTGCCTGTTAACGAGCAGACCAACGGGGTACTCGATGCCTAGATAATTCGTGCAGTAGGAGATTGATACGTCCATTTTGCATCATGCTTTTATGTCAATATTTATTGCATTATGGGCTATTATTTCATGTTATGTCACAATACTTATGGCTATTCTCTCTTATTTTACAAGGTTTACATGAAGAGGGAGAATGCCGGCAGCTAGAATTCTGGGCTGGAAAAGGAGCAAATATTGAAAGACTATTCTGCGCATTTCCAAAAGTCCTAAAACTCCATGGAATACCTTAGAATAAATAAAGAAAAATCGTCGCCAAAGATGAAGGCCAGGGGGCCCACACCCTGCCCACGAGGGTGGGGGCGCCCCCCCCCCTGGGTGCACCCCCCTACCTCGTGGGCCCCCTGGTGGCTCTCCGACGCCCATCTTCTCCCATATGAAGTCTTTTGATGAGAAAAAATAGAGGGGAACCTTTCGGGACGAGACTCCGCCGCCACGAGGTGGAACCTTGGCGGAACCAATCTAGGGCTCCGGTAGAGCTGTTCTGCCGGGGACAATTCCCTCCGGGAGGGGGAAATCATCACCAACGCTCCTCTCATCGGGAGAGGGAAATCTCCATCAACATCTTCACCAGCACCATCTCATCTCCAAACCCTAGTTCATCTCTTGTATCCAATTCTTGTCTCCAAGTCCGGGATTGGTGCTAGTAGGTTGCTAGTAGTGTTGATTACTCCTTGTAGTTGATGCTAGTTGGTTTATTTGGTGGAAGATCATATGTTCAGATCCTTTATGCACAATATTACCCCTCTGATTATGAACATGAATATGCTTTGTGAGTAGTTACATTTGTTCCTGAGGACAAGGGAGAAGTCTTGCTATTAGTAGTCATGTGAATTTGGTATTCGTTCGATATTTTGATAAGATGTATGTTGTCTAACCTCTAGTGGTGTTATGTGAACGTCGACTACATAACACTTCACCATTATTTGGGCCTAGAGGAAGGCATTGGGAAGTAATAAGTAGATGATGGGTTGCTAGAGTGACAGAAGCTTAAACCCTAGTTTATGCGTTGCTTCGTAAGGGGCTGATTTGGATCCATATGTTTCATGCTATGGTTAGGTTTACCTTAATACTTTTGTTGTAGTTGCGGATGCTTGCAATAGAGGTTAATCATAAGTGGGATGCTTGTCCAAGTAAGGGCAGTACCCAAGCACCGGTCCACCCACATATCAAATTATCAAAGTACCGAACGCGAATCATATGAGCGTGATGAAAACTAGCTTGACGATATTCCCATGTGTCCTCGGGAGCGCTTTTCCTATTATAAGAGTTTGTCCAGGCTTGTCCTTTGCTACAAAAAGGATTGGGCCACCTTGCTGCACTTTATTTACTTTTGTTACTTGTTGCTCGTTACAATTTATCCTATCACAAAACTATCTGTTACCACTTATTTCAGTACTTGCAGAGAATACCTTGCTGAAAACCGCTTATCATTTCCTTCTGCTCCTCGTTGGGTTCGACACTCTTACTTATCGAAAGGACTACGATAGATCCCCTATACTTGTGGGTCATCAAGACTCTTTTCTGGCGCCGTTGCCGGGGAGTGAAGCGCCTTTGGTAGGTGGAATTTGGTAAGGAAAAATTTATTTAGTGTGCTGAAATTTTCTGTCACTTGTTACTATGGAAAGTAATTGTTTGAGGGGCTTGTTCGGGGTATCTTCACCCCGTCCAGTTGAGCCAAGAGTTGCTCCTCAACCTACTGAACCTACTGAATCTATTGAAAATGAAACTGCTTTTCAGATTCCTTCGGGTATGATGGAAAAACTGCTAGCTAACACTTTCGCAGGAGATGGAACAAAGCATCCTGACGAACATCTACGCTTTGTGGATGATATTTGTGGACTATTTAAGCTTGCAGGTATACCCGATGATGCTGTTAAGAGGAAGGCTTTCCCTTTATCTTTGGAGGGAGACGCATTGACATGGTATAGGCTATGTGATGATACGAGATCATGGAACTATAAAAGATTGAAATTGGAATTTCATCAAAAGTATTACCCTATGCATCTTGTTCATCGTGATCGCAATTATATATATAATTTTTGGCCTCGCGAAGGAGAAAGCATCGCTCAAGCTTGGGGGAGGCTTAAATCAATGTTATATTCATGCCCCAATCATGAGCTCTCAAAATTGACAATTCTCCAGAATTTTTATGCTCGGCTTTCTGATAACAATCGCACCATGCTCGATACTTCTTGTGCTGGCTCTTTTATGATGAAGTCTATTGAATTTGGATGGAATTTATTGGATAGAATTAAACGCAACTCTGAAGATTGGGACCTCGACGAAGGTAAGGAGTCAGGTATGACACCTAAGTTTGATTGTGTTAAATCTTTTATGGATACCGATATTTTCCGTAAGTTTAGCACTAAATATGGACTTGACTCTGAGATAGTAGCTTCTTTCTGTGAATCTTTTGCTACTTATGTTGATCTCCCCAAGGAGAAGTGGTTTAAATATCATCCTCCCATAGAAGTAAAAGTAGCTGCACCTATTAAAGTTGAAGAAAAGATTGTCACTTATAATGATCCTATTGTTCCTACTTCTTATGTTGAGAAACCCCTTTCCCTGTTAGAATGAAGGATCATGCTAAAGCTTCAACTGTTGTTCGTAAAAGCAATACTAGGACTTATACACCTCCTGAGCAAGTCAAAGTAGAACCCAATATTGCTATTGTTAAAGATCTCTTGTCTGATAATATTGATGGGCATGTTATTCAATTCACTGGTGAAACTGCTAGAATTGCTAAACCCTGTGATAGAGATAAACATAGACCTGTGGTAGGCGTGCCTGTTATTTCTGTTAAAATAGGAGATTATTGTTATCATTGCTTATGTGATATGGGTGCTAGTGCTAGTGTTATACCCATTGACTTATACAAAGAAATTATGCATGATATTGCACCTGCTGAGTTAGAAGATATTGATGTTACAATTAAACTTGCCAATAGAGATACTATATCTCCAATGGGAATTGTTAGAGATGTTGAAGTCTTGTATGGGAAAACCAAATATCCCGCTGATTTTCTTGTTCTTGGTTCTCCACAAGATAGCTTTTGTCCCACTATATTTGGTAGACCTTTCTTGCGTATTGTTAATGCTAAGATAGACTACATAAAGAATGTTGTTACTGTTGGCTTGGATGATATGGTTCATGAGTTTAATTTCTCTAAATTTAGTAAACAACATCGTGAGGAAGAATTGCCTAGTAAGGATGAAATTATTGGTCTTGCTTCTATTGTTGTACCTCCTAGTGATCCTTTAGAACACTATTTGCTAGACCATGAAAATGATATGTTCATGAATGAAAGAAGGGAAATAGATGAAGTATTCTTTAAACAGGAACCTATTCTGCAACACAATTTGCCTGTTGAAATCCTAGGGGATCCTCCTCCACCCAAGGGTGATCCCGTGTTTGAGCTTAAACCGTTGCCTGATAATCTTAAATATGCTTATATTGATGAAAAGAAAATATATCCTGTTATTATTAGCGCTAACCTTTCAGAGCATGAAGAAGAAAGATTATTGAAAACTCTGAAGAAGCATCGTGCTGCTATTGGATATACTCTGGATGATCTTAAGGGCATCAGTCCCACTCTATGCCAACATAAAATAAATTTGGAAGCTGATGCCAAACCAGTTTGTGATCCTCAACGACGTTTGAATCCTAAAATGAAAGAAGTGGTAAGAAAAGAAATACTCAAGCTTCTGGAGGCAGGTATAATTTATCCCGTTGCTGATAGTCAGTGGGTAAGTCCTGTCCATTGTGTCCCTAAGAAGGGAGGTATTACTGTTGTCCCTAATGATAAAGATGAATTGATTCCGCAAAGAATTATCACAGGTTATAGGATGGTAATTGATTTCCGCAAATTAAATAAGGCTACTAAGAAAGATCATTACCCCTTACCTTTTATTGATCAAATGCTAGAAAGACTATGCAAACATACACATTATTGCTTTCTAGATGGTTATTCTGGTTTTTCTCAAATACCTGTGTCGGCTAAAGATCAATCAAAGACTACTTTTACATGCCCTTTTGGTACTTTTGCTTATAGACGTATGCCTTTTGGTTTATGTAATGCACCTGCTACCTTTCAAAGATGCATGATGGCTATATTCTCTGACTTTTGTGAGAAAATTTGTGAGGTTTTCATGGATGACTTTTCCGTCTATGGTTCCTCTTTTGATGATTGCTTGAGCAATCTTGCTCGAGTTTTGCAGAGATGTGAAGAAACTAATCTTGTCTTGAATTGGGAAAAGTGCCACTTTATGGTGAATGAAGGTATTGTCTTGGGGCACAAAGTTTCTGAAAGAGGTATTGAAGTTGATAAAGCCAAGGTTGATGCTATTGAAAAGATGCCATGTCCCAAGGACATCAAAGGTATAAGAAGTTTCCTTGGTCATGCCGGATTTTATAGGAGGTTCATCAAGGACTTCTCAAAAATCTCTCGGCCTCTGACTAATTTATTACAAAAAGATGTACCATTTGTCTTTGATGATGATTGTGTAGAAGCATTTGAAATACTTAAGAAAGCATTAGTCTCTGCACCTGTTGTTCAGCCACCTGATTGGAATTTACCCTTTGAAATTATGTGTGATGCTAGTGATTATGCTGTAGGTGCTGTTCTAGGGCAAAGAGTTGATAAGAAATTGAATGTTATCCATTATGCTAGTAAGACTCTAGACAATGCTCAAAGAAATTATGCTACTACCGAAAAGGAACTTTTAGCGGTTGTATTTGCTTGTGATAAATTCAGACCCTATATTGTTGATTCTAGAGTAACTATTCATACAGATCATGCTGCTATTAAATATCTTATGGAAAAGAAAGATGCAAAACCTAGACTCATTAGATGGGTTCTCTTGCTTCAAGAATTTGATTTACATATTGTTGATAGAAAAGGAGCTGAGAACCCCGTTGCAGACAACTTGTCTAGGCTAGAGAATGTTCTTGATGACCCACTACCTATTGATGATAGCTTTCCTGATGAGCAATTAAATGTCATAAGTACTTCTCGTAGCACTCCATGGTATGCTGATTATGCTAATTATATTGTTGCTAAATTTATACCGCCTAGCTTCACATACCAACAAAAGAAAAAGTTTTTCTATGACTTGCGACATTACTTTTGGGATGACCCACATCTTTATAAAGAAGGAGTAGATGGTGTTATTAGACGTTGTGTACCTGAGCATGAACAGGAACAGATCCTACGCAAGTGTCACTCCGAAGCTTATGGAGGACACCACGCTGGAGATAGAACTGCACATAAGGTATTGCAATCCGGTTTTATTGGCCTACTCTCTTCAAGGATGCCCGTAAGTTTGTTTTGTCTTGCGATGAATGTCAAAGAATTGGTAATATTAGTAGACGTCAAGAAATGCCTATGAATTATTCACTTGTTATTGAGCCATTTGATGTTTGGGGCTTTGATTATATGGGACCTTTTCCTGCCTCTAATGGTTACACTCATATTCTAGTTGCTGTTGATTACGTTACTAAGTGGGTAGAAGCTATTACAACTAGTAGTGCTGATCATAACACTTCTATTAAAATGCTTAAGGAAGTTAATTTTTCCGAGGTTTGGAGTCCCTAGATACTTAATGATCGATGGTGGTTCACACTTTATTCATGGTGCTTTCCGTAAGATGCTTGCTAAATACGACGTTAATCATAGGATCGCATCTCCATATCACCCGCAGTCTAGTGGTCATGTAGAATCTAGCAATAGAGAGCTCAAATTGATTTTGCAAAAGACTGTCAATAGGTCTAGAAAGAATTGGTCCAAAAAACTGGATGATGCATTATGGGCCTATAGAACTGCATATAAAAATCCTATGGGTATGTCTCCGTATAAAATGGTCTATGGAAAAGCATGTCATTTACCTCTCGAACTAGAACATAAGGCATATTGGGCTATTAAGGAGCTCAACTATGATTTCAAACTTGCCGGTGAGAAGAGATTATTTGATATTAGCTCACTTGGTGAATGGAGAACCCAAGCTTATGAAAATGCCAAGTTGTTTAAGGAAAAAGTTAAAAGGTGGCATGACAAAAGGATACAAAAGCGTGAGTTTAATGTAGGTGATTATGTATTGCTATACAACTCTCGTTTAAGATTTTTTGCAGGAAAACTTCTCTCCAAATGGGAAGGTCCTTATGTTCCGGTGCCATAAAAATCAACAACTTCGCAGGCACAAATCCGAAGGTGGTGAACGGTCAAAGAATCAAACACTATATCTCAGGTAATCCTATAAATGTTGAAACTAATATTATTGAAACTGTAACTCTGGAGGAATACATAAGGGACACTTTCCAGAACGTTCCAGACTCCGAAAAGGAATAGGTATGTGGTACGGTAAGTAAACCGACTCCAAAACAATTTTTAAGGCAATATTTCTCCGTTTTGGAATATTTAGAAAAATAGAAAAATAAGTAGTAGTCTGGGAGGACACGAGGCCTCCACGAGGGTGGAGGGCGCGCCCTACCCCCCTGGGCGCGCCCCCCTACCTCGTGAGCACCTCGTGTGCCCTCCGGACTCCGTTTCCTTGCACGATACGTATTTTGGTCGATAAAAGTTCATTATATATACTCCCGAAGGTTTTGACTCTTGTATCACGCAAATCTCCTCTATTTTCATTTCGAGCTGTTGCTGCTGCAGATCAGGGCAAGATGTC
The DNA here is from genome assembly GCF_018294505.1 of Triticum aestivum. Taxonomy (NCBI): domain Eukaryota; kingdom Viridiplantae; phylum Streptophyta; class Magnoliopsida; order Poales; family Poaceae; genus Triticum; species Triticum aestivum. The sequence goes on from NC_057807.1 coordinate 88,834,081, forward strand.
TTCCCAAGATTCGGAGGGAGAGAGCTACATGGCTGATTATATTGCAAATCCGAAAGTCTATGGGGATGTAGAGCATTATGGCTGGACCATGGAGGAAGAAGAAGACTATGATCCAAAGAGGAAGGAGGAAACGAGTTCTGACGAGGAGGACTATCCCCTACCTCAACCTGGTGATATGCATGTGGAGTTCAAGAAGTGAAGCCTCCCTAAGGTCCAATCTATCCCACCTCTTTTTCGCAGGACAACAAGGCAGCACTATGCAAAAAGATAATGAAACTTGAGCTCGAGAATGAGGAACTAAGGGAGGAAAATTTTAGCCTGTGATGCAAGCTGGAGAAGAAAAATGCAACACCTCCATCACCTCCGAGGACATAATCACATGGGTATGGGCACTCCCTTGGCAACTGCCAAACTTGGGGGAGGTGCCCTAGTATCGTATCACCATCACAACTCCTATCTTTACTGTTTTTCTTAGTTCGATCCTATTAGTAGTATCTTGATTTAGTAGAATAAAGTCATGGCATGATCTAGTTTTGAGTTTTGCTTTATGATCCTTCTTTGTAATCGAGTCTGTGAGCTATATAATAAAGGTTAGTGTTGAGTCAAGGGCTTGAGTATTTTGCCATGATCTTGGGTGATTAGAAGAAAAAGAATAAAAAGAATCAAAGAGTTCATATTGATCTTATTGAAAGTAATGACTTCACATAGAAAGAGTATGATGATTTAAAGTTGTTGGGAGTTGGCAAATAGAGCTTTGGTCATCATTGCAATTAATAGGAAGTAATAAGGAAAGAGAGGTTTCACATATAGATATATTATCATTGACATCTTTTATGATTGGGAGCACTCATTAAAACATGACATGCTAAAGAGTTGATGTTGGACAAGGAAGACAACATAATGAGTTATGTTCTCTTACATCTGAGATAAAGTATGTTGTCATGGTTCCTCTACCGTGTTGAGTTTGCCTTTCCCCCTCATGCTAGCCAATCTTCAGCACTAAGTAGAAATACTAATTGTGCTTCCAAATACCCTCAAACCAGTTTTGCCATCAGAGTCCACCAAATCTACCTATGGATTGAGTAAGATCCTTCAAGTAAGTTGTCATCGGTGCAAGCAATAAAAATTGCTCTCTAAATATGCATGACTTATTAATGCAGAGAAATAAGCTTTGTACGAACTTGTTGTGGACGCAATAAAAGCGACGGACTGCATAATAAAGGTTCACATGCAAGGGGCAATATAAAGTGACGTTCTTTTGCATTAAGATTTTGTGCATCAACCCTAAACGCGCATGACAACCTCTGCTTCCCTCTGCGAAGGGCCTATCTTTTATTATTATCCTCTACCTTATGCAAGAGTCACGGTGATCTTCACCCTTCCTTTTTCATTTTATCCTTTGGCAAGCTCAGCATGTTGGAAAGAACATGATATATATATCTAATTGGATGTGGGGGGGGGCATGAATTATTGTTGACATTACCCTTGAGGTAAAAGGTTGTGGGGCAAAAACTATAAGCCCCTATCTTTCTCTGTGTTCGATTAAAACTCTGTAACCACAAGTATCGCGTGAGTGTTAGCAATTATGAAGGACTAAGTGATAGTTGAGTATGTGGACTTGGTTTTAAGCTCTGACATAGACTCTTTCTGATGTTATGATAAATTGCAATTGCTTCAATGACTGAGATTATAATTGTTGGTGCCCAATAAAGTTTATGATTCATATTTTGGCTTTGTGAAAAGATCATCACTAGAACATAAGTAATCATATGACAAAACGTATATATGTTGCTGTTATGAAGTAATCATGATGCCTTCATGTCCGTATTTTATTTTTATCGACGCCTCTACCTCTAAACATGAGGACATATTTATTGTTATCGGCTTTTCGCTTGAGGACAAGCGAGGTCTAAGCTTGGGGGAGTTGATACGACCATTTTGCATCATGTTTTTATGTCGATATTTATTGCATTATGGGATGTTATTTCACGTTATGTCACAATACTTATGGCTATTCTCTCTTATTTTACAAGGTTTACATGAAGAGGGAGAATGCCGGTAGCTGGAATTCTAGGCTGGAAAAGGAGCAAATATTGAAGGACTATTCTGCACAATTCCCAAAGTCCTAAAACTCCACGGAATACCTTAGAATAAATAAAGAAAAATCATCGCGAAAGATGAAGGCCAGGGGCCCACACCCTGCTCACGAGGGTGGGGGGCGCCCCCCTGGGTGCGCCCCCCTACCTCATGGGCCCCCTGGTGGCTCTCCGACGCCCATCTTCTCCCATATGAAGTCTTTCGATGAGAAAAAAATAGAAGGGAACCTTTCGGGACGAGACTCCGCCGCCACGAGGCGGAACCTTGGCGGAACCAATCTAGGGCTCCGGCAGAGCTGTTCTGCCGGGGACAATTCCCTCCGGGAGGGGGAAATCATCACCATCGTCATCACCAACGCTGCTCTCATCGGGAGAGGGAAATCTCCATCAACATCTTCACCAGCACCATCTCATCTCCAAACCCTAGTTCATCTCTTGTATCAAGTTCTTGTCTCCAAGTCCGGGATTGGTGCTAGTAGATTGCTAGTAGTGTTGATTACTCCTTGTAGTTGATGCTAGTTGATTTATTTGGTGGAAGATCATATGTTCAGATCCTTTATGCACAATATTACCCCTCTGATTATGAACATTAATATGCTTTGTGAGTAGTTACGTTTGTTCCTGAGGACAAGGGAGAAGTCTTGCCATTAGTAGTCATGTGAATTTGGTATTCGTTCGATATTTTGATAAGATATATGTTGTCTAACCTCTAGTGGTGTTATGTGAACATCGACTACATAACACTTCACCATTATTTGGGCCTAGAGGAAGGCATTGGGAAGTAATAAGTAGATGATGGGTTGTTAGAGTGACGGAAGCTTAAACCCTAGTTTATGCGTTGCTTCGTAAGGGGCTAATTTGGATCCATATGTTTCATGCTATGGTTAGGTTTACCTTAATACTTTTGTTGTAGTTGCGGATGCTTGCAATAGAGGTTAATCATAAGTGGGATGCTTGTCCAAGTAAGGGCAGTACCCAAGCACCGTTCCACCCACATATCAAATTATCAAAGAACTGAAAGCAAATCATATGAGCGTGATGAAAACTAGCTTGACGATATTCCCATGTGTCCTCGGGAGCGCTTTTCCTATTATAAGAGTTTGTCCAGTCTTGTCCTTTGCTACAAAAAGGATTGGGCCACCTTGTTGCACTTTTTTAGTTTTGTTACTTGTTGCTCGTTACAATTTATCCTATCACAAAACTATCTGTTACCACTTATTTTAGTACTTGCAGAGAATACCTTGCTGAAAACCGCTTATCATTTCCTTCTGCTCCTTGTTGGGTTCGACACTCCTACTTATCGAAAGGACTACGATAGATCCCCTATACTTGTGGGTCATCAGAGATGCACTCTTCGGTCAGAAAGCCCCTGGCTATACTTCCCTCTGGACGTGACATGTTGCGAACGTATCCTTTGATGACACCACTCATCCTTTCGAACGACATCATGCTATGCAGGAACGTCGGCCCGAGTTGGATGATATCCTCCATGATCTTTACCAGTAGATGCACCATAATGTCGAGCAATGCGGGCGGGAAGTACATCTCAAGCTTGCATAGTATCACCACGATCTCTTCCTGTAGCCTTCTGAGTTGCCTCACGCCAATCGGCTTCTGAGAGATGATGCCGAAAAAGTTGCATAGGCCAAATAGCGTTTCACGAACGTGCGCGTCCATGATCCCACGGATTGCAACTGGAAGTATCTGCGTCATCAGCACATGACAGTCGTGAGACTTCATCCCGCTGAACTTCTGCTTCGCTGGGTCTAGGTATCTGCTTATCTTCACCGTGTAACCATAAGGAAGTTTTACTCCTACGAGGCAGGTGAAAAACTGCTCGATCTCCTCCTAACTTAGAGTGAAGCACGCGGGAGGGTAGTCATTTCTGGTCTTCTGGGCCTTTTTGCCTTTGCGACGACTTTCTGTGTCCTGCTTTGCCTCATCATCATCATCATCATCATTAGCGTGAAGCTCCTGCCTGATGCCCATTGATTTCAGGTCTGCCCTTGCTTTCGTCCCATCTTTGGTCCTCTCTGGCATGTTGAGCAGGGTACCAAGCAGACTCTCGCACACATTCTTCGTGATATGCATGGCATCAAGGCTGTGAGGCACACGGTGGATCTTCCAGTATGGCAAGTCCCAGAAAAAAAGACCTCGTTTTCCATACCTTCAACAGCGGCTCTGGCGCCTTTCGCTTCTTTCCCGGCTCTAGCGCCTTTTGCTTCTTTCCCGGCAGTGGGCAATCTTTCCAATTTTTCAACAGCTCGTCTATTTCCTTGCCGCTCCTCGTACGCGGGCGTCTTTAGGGTTCGGTTTCACCATCGAACAGATCCTTGCATTTCCTCCACGGGTCATCATCGCGAAGCCACCTTTGATGTCCCATGAACACGGTTTTTGAAGACTCGGGATCTCTATCTAGCTGGCGATACGTTGTGTCATCCATGCACCTTACGCATCCATAAAATCCGTGGACCACCTGCCCTGTGAGATATTCATAACCGAGATAGTCATGCACCGTCGTGAGTAGTGCGGCTCTCATAGGTAAATATTCTTTCTTTGCGGCATCCCACGTTTTGGCTGGCGTTTTCCACAGCATGTCTAGCTCCTCTTTCAGCAGCCCTAGATACAGATTGATGTCGTTCCCTGGTTGTTTCGGCCCTTCAATTAGCATACTCATGTGAATGTACTTCCTCTTCATGCACAACCAGGGGGGAAGGTTGTACATCCATACAAACACGGGACAGGTGCTATGTGTGCTTCTCCGGCTGCCAAACGGATTGAATCCATCGGTACTCGCGCCCAGCATGATGTTCCTTGGATCCTTCCCAAATTTGGGTCTTCGAAGTTCAACGCTTGCCACTGGCTCGCATCCTTAGGGTGACTCAGCATCTTGTCTTTTTTATTTATCTCCGGATCATTTCTGTCATCTTCCCGCTTCTTCTCCCTATCCGTGTGCCAATGCAGGAGCTCTGCTACCTTAGGGTCCGCGAAATACCGCTGCAGACAAGGAGTCATCGTAAAGTACCACACCAATTTTCGAGGAGCTTTCTTCCTCTTCTTGTATCGAGTGACACCGCACACCGGACATATGGTAGACTCCGCGTGCTCGTCCCGATAAATGATGCAATTGTTCATGCACACATGGTATTTCACGTGTGGTAAATCCATAGGACACACGATTTTCTTCGCCTCCTCGAAATTGGTCGGGCACTTGTTCCCCTTGGGAAGACGTTCGTGCCAGAATGACATGTTCTCGTCGAAGCATGCGTCGGTCATTTTGTGTTTTACCTTCATCTCCAGAGCCATGAGCGTTACTCTCAGGCGGGTATCCTCGGGCTTGCATCCTTCATACAATGGAGTAACCGCGTCTATCTCCAGTTGATCTAGCTTGGTTTTCTCTCGGGCGGCAGCTCTTGCGTTATCCGTCTACTTGAGAAGCAGCTCTTGAATATGAGGGTCCTGCACACAGCCTCCATCGTCGTCGGCTCCGGCATCTTCATATTCATGATCATGCCCTTCGTCTTGATCTTCCTCATCATCATGTCCGGCATCTTCTACATGATGACTGTGTACAACATCACCGTCGTGATCATGTCTTGGAGATTCTTCGTCTTCTCGCCAGCCCTCGCCGCGGTGGTTGTCTTGTTGCACTTCCTCATTTCTTGCCCGGCCCCCATGGATGAATTCATAGTCATCTTCATCACCTTGCCACCGATAGCCATCCATGAAACCACACAAGAGCAGGTGGTCCTGCACCTGCCCGGAATCCGGGTCCAGAATAAGGCTCTTCAGCTTGCATCTTCGACACGGACATCTTATCTCCGTCTCGTTCTTTTGAAGCATCTCGGCCTTCGCAGAGCTCAAAAACCTATTGACGATGCCTTCGGTCATCGTGCGGACCATGGTCGCCTACGGGGTAGAGCAAAACAATATTTTAGAACCAAGAAAAAATTTGGCATGACTTTCCCTAAAAATAGGACCAAAAAGAATGCATAGTGCCAAAATTCTCGCCGAAATGAAAATGAATCAACATCCCGGCAAAATATTGGCAACTATCGCATTTCAAATACCGGTACCTGCAAACACAAACATATATGCAACACCACAAACATATGCAACACCACAAACATACATAGATCTAGCTAGGCCACAAAAAGTGCATGTGCACGTTGTTGGAGCGATCTAGGGAGACAAAAAGTAGATCTACAACATGAAGATAGCTTTCCCCTTACTTACCTATCAAAAAAAGGTAAATTCACCACTTAATTTTGATGAATCTATGGTGCAAATGAGGTGAGGAGGAGGAGGCAGCCGACAAGCTTGGAGAAGGAGGTGGAGGGAATGAAGTGGGGAAAGTGAGTGTGTAGGTTTGGCTATCCAAAATATCTAGCTGGTCCCATGTTACTAATGGCGCACCACACAGACATGCACCATTAGTAACACAACATACTAATGGCGCACCACACATCCGTGCGCCATTAGTAGTTTTGCAAAAAAGTAATATATATATATATATATACTAATGGCGCACCGTGGCTTAGTGCGCCATTACTAGTTTAAACTAGTAATTGCGCACTGTGCCACGGTGCACCATTAGTAGTTTTGCAAAAAAAGAATAAAAAAATACAGTACTGGCGCACTCTGTGGCTGGTGCACCATTACTAGTTAGAACTAGTAATGGCGCACTTTGCCCGGATGCGCCATTAGTATGTCTGGAAAAATGGAAAAAAATTGTTACTAGTGGTGCACCTTGTGTCTGGTGCGCCATTAGTGTTTTCCACACTAATGGTGCATCACCAAATGGTGCGCCATTAGTATATAGTAGTGGCACACCACTTCTCTGGTGCGCCATTAGTGTCAATTTCATCTAAAGCCCTTTTCCTAGTAGTGTGTGTCCCACTTGTGGATGCTTCCATATCAACTCTTGGTTCGCCTTGTCGTGAGGTAGAAGCTTCCACTTGGACGGACGAGGTACTCTCCTTCACCTCCGTTGGATGAATCTTGCCAATAGACAAGTCTTGGATTGCTTCCGAGGGATCTTTGTCTCCTACATCAATTGGCAATTGCTCTACTTGCGAGCCGTTAGATTCATCAAACTTCACATCTACCGTCTCTTCAACCTTTCGGGTGAAATTGTTGTAGACACGGTAAGTGTGAGAGTTTGAGCCATAACCTAGTAGGAAACCTTCATTAGACTTAGGAGCAAATTTAGAACGATGATGCTTATCAAGAATGTAACACTTTGAGCCGAATACTCGAAAGTATCCAACTTGGGGTTTGTTACCCGTGAGGAGCTCGTATACCGTCTTGCCGAGTAGCTTGCGAAGATACAAGCGATTTGTTGCATGACAAGCTGTCTCAACCGCTTCTGCCCAAAAGTGCTTCGGTGTCTTGTACTCATCAAGCATCGTTCTCGCCATTTTGATGAGTGTCCGGTTCTTCCTCGCAACAACTCCATTTTGTTGAGGTGTGTACATAGCCGAGAACTCGTGTGAACTCCCTTCTTTGTCAAGAAAGGTGTCCACATTTGCGTTCTTGAACTCCGTTCTGTTGTCGCTGCGAACCTTCTTGATCTTCACTTCAAATTGATTTTGGGCCTTCCTAGCGAAGTTTTTGAAGATCTTTTGGACCTGCAATTTATCATCGAGAAAGAACACCCACGTAAATCTTGAAAAATCATCAACTATAACTAGAACAAAAGAATTTCCACCGAGACTCTTGTAAGCATTGGGACCAAAAAGATCCATGTGAAGTAGCTCGAGTGGCCTCCTTGTGGTCATGATGTTCTTCACGGGATGCCTTCCTCCAACCTATTTACCTGCTTGACAAGCACTGCAAAGTCTATCCTTATCAAATATGACATCGTTAACACCAAGGATATGATTCCCTTTAATAAGCTTGTCAAGGTTTCTCATGCCAACGTGACCTAGTCATCTATGCCATAACCAACCTTTTGAGGATTTAGCAATGAAGCAAGTTTTAGGTTGAGCCTTTTTAGTGAAATCAACAATGTATAGATCACCTCTACGCACACCGGTAAAGACCATTTTATGATTGTCTCGACGAAACACTTGGCAATCTACTTCAGTAAATAGGACATTGAAACCAAAATCAGCAAGTCTAGATACTGAAAGTATGTTGTAGCCAAGAGATTCAATGAGCATAACATTCTGAATGGAGCTATCATGTGAGATGGCCACCTTACCGAGGCCAACCACCTTACCCTTTGAGTTGACACCGAAAGTGACATACTTTCGAGGACTATCATTTTCAGCAAGCTCACGAAACATGTCTTTATCTCCGGTCATGTGATCGGTACATCCACTATCAAGAACCCATTCCTTTCCTCCTGACATATATCCCCGAAGATTTACCATAAGACCAAAGTGTCTCATTGCATCGTCAAGATCGATGTCACTATCATCATCCTCATCATAGTATCCATGTTCAACATTGTCATGTGGTAGATCAAGTCCTAGAGAGGGTAATTCATTAGAGTGAGCTTGGCAATGATCTTGCTGATGAATTCTTATAGCTTCGGAAATAATATCACCAATAATTCCAACATTTTCTTTGGCACGCATAAGATTTGTAAGTTCAAATAGACGATCACCAAACATAGGATCACTAGTATTCATCTTACTCAAGGCAATAGACTTATGGAGAATTTCATCTAGATTTTTCAAGGAATAATTTGGAAAGCATTCCTCAAGAAATTTCCATATAGTGTAGGCACACTCAAGAGTAGGCAAGTTTCTAATTAAGTTTCTAGGCAAGCCTCTAGTGATAAGATTAACAGTTCTAAGATTCCTAATCATATCAATTGACTCATCAAGAGTAGGATGCATAGGATCAACATGAGGTGCACAAGGGCTAGCAATGTACTTGTTCAAATGATATTGATTGAAAATTACAAGCATCTCATTTTTCCACTCATGAAAATATTGTCCATCAAGTATAGGCACTTTATGCCTAAGACTCCCCAAAGTAGACTCATCCATCTTCCTCCAATGGTGATTAAACCAAGGCAATGGAGACCAATGCTCTGATACCACTTGTAGGACCTTGAGAAGAGGTGTCTTGAGGGGGGGGGATTAGACACTAAGTACCAAAGTTGCAGTTTTTAACTTCTTTAGGTTTAAGTGGAGTTTAGGCACAAGTTTAACATTCACAATACATAACAAGCAAGCATGCAAGAGTATATGAGCAGCGAAAAGTAAAGCATGCAACTTGCAAGAATGTAAAGGGAAGAGTTTTGGAGGATTCAAACGCAATTGGAGACACGGATGTTTTGTCGTGGTTCCGATAAGTGGTGCTATCGTACATCCATGTTGATGGAGACTTCAACCCACGAAGGGTAACGGTTGCGCGAGTCCACGGAGGGCTCCACCCACGAAGGGTCCACGAAGAAGCAACCTTGTCTATACCACCATGGCCGTCGCCCACGAAGGACTTGCCTCACTAGCGGTAGATCTTCACGAAGTAGGTGATCTCCTTGCCCTTACAAACTCATTGGTTCAACTCCACAATCTTGTCGGAGGCTCCCAAGTGACACCTAGCCAATCTAGGAGACACCACTCTCCAAGAAGTAACAAATGGTGCGTTGATGATGAACTCCTTGCTCTTGCGCTTCAAATGATAGTCTCCCCAACACTCAACTCTCTCCAGTAGGATTTAAATCTGGTGGAAAGAATATTTGAGTGGAAAGCAACTTGGGGAAGGCTAGAGATCAAGATTCATATGGCAGGAATAGAATATCTTGGCCTCAACACATGAGTAGGTAGTTCTTTCTCAGAAATAGGATGCTAGAAGTGTAGGTTCGTTCTGATGGCTCTCTCCACGAATGAAGAGGAGGTGGAGGGGTATATATAGCCTCCACACAAAATCTAACCGTTAACACAACTTGCCAAACTCGGTGGGACCGAATTGATAAACTCAGTCGGACTGATTCAGCAAATCTAGTGACCGTTAGGATTTTTGGTGGGACCGAATTGCAAATCGGTGGGACCGATATGGTTAGAGTTAGGGCATAACATAATCTCGGTGAGACCGATTACACAAACTCGGTGAGACCAATTTTGGTAATTAGCTAACCAGAGAGTTGGTCAGGCAAACTCGGTGGGACCGATTACTCGAACTCGGTGGGACCGATTTTGGTAATAAGTTAACCAGAGAGTTTGCATTGTAATCTCAGTAGTACCGATTGCTCAAACTCGGTGAGGCCGATTTTGGTAATGGACATACACAGAGAGATTACAATCCCATCTCGGTGAGACCGAGATCCCTATCGGTAAGACCTATTTGCCTAGGGTTTTGTGGCAGTGGCTATGTCATCTGAACTCGGTGGCCCTGGATAGAAAGAATCGGTGGGGCCGAGTTTGACTTTAGGTTTAGGACATATGTGTGGAAGTGGGAAAGTAGTTGAGGGTTTTGGAGCATATCACTAAGCACTGTGGAGCAAGAAACTCATTAAGCAACACCTCATCCCTTCTTGATAGTTTTGGCTTTTCCTATAGACTCAATGTGATCTTGGATCACTAAAATGTAAAATGAAGAGTCTTGAGCTTGAAGCTTGAGCCAATCCTTTGTCCTTAGCATCTTGAAGGAGTTCCCACATCGTTTAGTCCATGCCACTACATTGTTGAACTTATCTGAAACATACTAGATAAGAGTGTTAGTCCAACAAGAGATATGTTGACATTAATTACCAAAACCACCTAGGGAGCACTTGTGCTTTCAAATTGCTAGTTCCTTCCCCTCAAATAGAAGCTGGGGCGGCTTAAGCGCCACTGCAATGACATGGGGGAGCTTATGGCAGCTCTAGTCAAATACGCCAATTCTGATAACATTAAGGACCCTGAGTCTGATGAGGAGAAGGCTGGCAAGGGGAAGAAGAACGGTAATGCAAAGGGACAGCAGCACAATGTGGCGGCTCAAGGTAATAATGCTAAGAGCTAGCAAACTGAGGGCGGTTCAGGCTTTGTGGCTAATACCAACACGCAAAGTAATAATCAGCGTCGTAAGGGGAAGTCGTCAGTGCCCCGGTTTGGCGGGCCAAAATTCAACCTTGAGGTGATAATGAATCAGCCTTGCCCAAAGCACGGAACTCAAGATAAGTCGGCCACTAATCTCTAGAAAGATTACTTCATCATGAGGGAGTATAGAAATTCCAGCTTTTATCAGGGTAACCAGGGCCCGCACGGCATGTCAGGATCCGGCTCTCACGGACCCGACTTTGGAGGTGGCGGCTCAAACTCTAGATTTCAGGGCCAAGGTAATCAAGGTGGTTTCAATCAGCAACCTAATCAAGGTAACCAACAGTAGCAGTCCGGTTATCAGAGTAATCCGAAGCAGCTGAATAGTGGTCAATATCATGTGTTTACCAAAAGTTTGTGCAAACGAGACCAGAAGGTTCATAAGCGAGCAGTGAGCTCGGTTGAGCCGGCGGTGCCTCGATACTTACGATGGTCAGAACAACCAATTGTATGGAGTCATGAGGATAACCCGCCCCGGGTTGATAATCCGGGTCAACTGGCTTTGGTGGTGGCACCTCGGGTCGGAGTGTACAAGTTTCAGTAAGGTGCTCATGGATGGGGGCAGTAGTATCAATATCCTCTACTATGATACTTTTCGCCGTATGAATTTGATTGACAAAGATCTTAAGTCGTCCTCTATAGTCTTTCATGGGATGGTGCTCGGTAGGTCGGCATATCTAGTGGGTAAGATAGCCTTGGAGGTAGTTTTTGGTAAGGAGTATGACTACAGGACCGAAAAATTGACTTTTGAGGTGGTCCAGATCAAGAGCCCTTATCACGCCTTGTTCGTACGGCCAGCTTATGCCAAGTTTATGGCACGGCCTTGTTTATCTGTGGCTTAAGATGCCGGGTCGTAAGGGCACTATCACGGTGCATGGAGACAGAAAGATAGCCTTGGAGTGTGAAGAAGGCGACACTGCCTATGCTGAGTCTGCTTGTGTGACGGAGGAGCTGAAGTTCTATAAAGATAATGTCGACCCGGCAGATATGACCCCCTTGAAGAAGCCAACCACAAAGTAGGACCCTTTTTTGAAGTTTAAGTCGATGGATGACACTAAACAGGTTGACTTCATCCCTGGAGACTCATCCAAGCAGTTCATTATCAGTGTGAACATGGATCCAAAATCAGAAAGCGCGCTCATCGAGTTCATCCGTGAGGACTGGGACATCTTTGCATGGAAGCCTTCTGACATGCTAGGTGTACCGAGGGAACTCGCTGAGCACACTCTCAATATTGGTCCGAAGTTTAAGTCGGACAAGCAATTCCTTCGTCATTTTAATGAATAGAGGCGCAAGGCCATTGATGAAGAAGTGGCCCGGCTCTTGGCGGCCAGGTTTATTATTGAAGTTTTTCATCCTGAATGGTTGGCTAGCCCGATGCTGGTACTTAAGAAGAACGGCACTTGGCGTATGTGTGTGGATTACACGGACCTTAACAAGGCATGTCCGACTGTTCCTTTTGCTCTCCCTCGTATTGATCAGATCATTGATGCTACGGTGGGTTGTGAGTGTTTGAGTTTTTTATATGCTTATTCTGGTTATCATCAGATCAAGATGGCAGTTAAAGACCAGGAGAAGACATCTTTCATCACTCCCTTTGCAGCCTTCTGCTACGTGTCTATGCCTTTTGGGCTCAAGAGTGCCCAGGCAACTTATTAGCGTTGTGTTCAGAATTGCCTCCACAGCCAGATTGGAGGCAATGTTCATGCTTATGTGGATGATATCATTGTGAAATCTAGGAAGAAGGAGACCTTGCTAGATGATCTGAAGGAGACTTTTGAGAATCTTCGGGTCTACAATATGATGCTTAACCCGGCAAAATGTGTTTTTGGCATGCCCGCAGGCAAGCTCTTGGGTTTTCTAGTCTCTGAGAGAGGTACTGAAGCTAACCCAGAGAAAATCAAGGCTATTACTTCCTTAGCTAAGCCGGCATGGGTTAATGACATTCAGCGTTTGGCGGGTCGTATTGCGGCCTTAACTCGGTTTATAAGCCGCCTGGGGGAAAAGGCTATTCCTCTATACCATATGATGAAGAAGACAGATCACTTTGTCTGGAGTGATGCTGCCAGTGAGGCATTCAAGGCGCTTAAGAAACAAGTGGCTGAGCCGCCAGTTCTTGCAGCTCCTATTGATAAGGAGCCCTTGCTTTTATATGTGGCTGCTAACAGCAGAGCCGTCACTGTGGCAGTTGCTGTGGAGAGGAAGGAAGCAGGCAAGGAATATCCGGGTCAAAGTCCGGTTTACTATGTCAGTGAAGTATTAATTGAGTCTAAGAAGAGGTACCCACATTGGTAGAAGCTAGTCTGTGGGGTACTCATGGCTGGTCGCAAGTTGAAGCATTATTTCCTTGGTCATCCCATCACTGTGGTTGGTTCTTCTCCTCTTGGGGATATTATTCAAAATAGAGAAGCTACAGGCCGGGTGGCTAAGTGGGCCATTGAGCTTGGACCCCATGGTCTGAAATATATATGCCTAGAATAGCCATTAAATCTCAGGAACTTGTGGATTTCATCAGTGACTAGACAGAATTGCAGATGCCCGAGGGCAAGCAAGATAATATGTATTGGATTGTTCATTTTGATGGATCCAGACAGTTGGAAGGATCGGGGGCTGGAGTTATTCTGACTTTCCCACGAGGTGATAAGTTTTGTTATGTTTTAAGGCTAATGTTTCCTTGTACTAATAATGCAGCTGAATATGAGTCTTTACTCCATGGTCTTTGGATGGCCAAAGAGATGAACCTAAGCCGGGTAAGGTGTTTTGGAGATTCAGATCTGGTGGCTTAGGAAGTCTCAGGAACTTGGGATTCCAAAGACCCACTCATGGCAGCTTATCATCGGGCGGTTGATGATATTGCTGGTCATTTCAAATGTTATCAAGTGGAACATATTGATCACAGGAAAAATGAGGCGGCTGATGCTTTAAGCTGGTTGGGGTCTCAGCATAAGCCGGTACCACCTAATGTCTTTCTTGATGTTTTGAGTAATCCTTCGGTTAAATTGCCTACAAAAGAGGATCTTACTATCCCTCACCCGGAAGCATAGTTGGTGGTGGCTCTTCATGTTATTCCTGATTGGAAAATTCTGTATTTGGCCTATATGACTCGGGGCGAATTACCTAAGGATGAAACTTTGGCCAGGCAAATAGCCCGACGGTCTAAGTCAATGACCATTGTCAATGGCGAGTTACACCAATGCAGTGTTACAAGGGTGTCTCAGCGTTGTATCTCTCCTGAGGAGGGCCGTGAGATTCTAAGGGATATCCATGAAGGAGATTGTGGCCATCATGCCGGCTCTAAGTCCCTCGTTGCTAAGGCTTTTCGTCATGGGTTTTATTGGCTGATGGCTCATGCTGATGCTGAAGATCTTGTTAGCAACTGCGATGGCTGTCAGAAATTTTCCAGACGAGCTCATGTGTCGGCTCAAGAATTGAGAATGATTCCAATTACTTGGCCGTTTACAGTCTAGGGGCTGGATATGGTTGGACCTTTCAAGAGATCCAAGGACAAGAAGACCCACCTTTTGGTGGCAGTTGACAAGTTCACAAAGTGGGTTGAGGCAGAGCCGATCAACAAGTGTTATGCGGCAACGGCGGTTCAATTCATTAAAAAGGTAATTTTCCATTTTGACTATCCTCATAGCATCATAACTGATAATGGCACTAACCTGTCTAAGGGTGCTATGAAAGAATTCTGTCAACAAGAGCATATTCGTCTTGATGTTTCATTAGTGTCTCAACCCCAGTCCAATGGTCAAGCCGAAAGGGACAATCGGGAAATCTTGAGAGGTATAAAACCCCGACTTATGGTCCCTTTACAGAGGATGCCGGGTTGTTGGGTTGAGGAGTTACCCTCAGTGCTTTGGAGTATTAATACTACCCCCAGCAGATCTATGGGTTACACGCCTTTCTTCATGGTTTACAGAGCAGAGGCAGTTCTTCCCAGTGACATCTGTCACGACTCGCCCTGTGTTGGGGATATTACCACCGGGCGTGAACCGGCCTATCTGGGCCGGGTTAACTTCAGTAGTAGTATAAGCATATGAAGGCCCAAGGCCTGTAGTCGGTATAGAGCTTGTAGCCGTAAACCGGCTTGATATGTAAACTTGTATTGTAAGTTAGGAATAGAGAGATGCCAACCGGTATATGAGTATGAACCGGTTGGGACTCTATGGACCGACGGGCGTCACCCGTGTATATAAGGGGGCGACCCGGCGGCGGTTCAGGATAGACAACAACAACTCGAGCCTAGGCGAAGCTTGTTTTCTCCCTAGCCATCGAAACCACATCAATTCCATCACAACTAGACGTAGGCTTTTACCTTCATCGAAGGGGCGACAAACCCCCGTGTCTTTGTGTCCGCTTTATCCCCTTCAAGTTAACCCATAGCGATGGCTCCACGACTAAGTCCTTTCACTAGGACATCTGCCGTGACAAATCCACGACAGTTGGCGCCCACCGTGGGGCTATCGCACGACGGTTTGATGATCTTGGAGGGCAAGCTCAAAGGACTCGAAGGCTATGCTGTGGGCCGGATGACCAAGAGTCGTTGCGGCAAGCTCTACATCGACAATTCAGGATGGGGTCCCGAAGCAAGCTCGATCGAGTACGGATACCGGGTCCCCTTTGGTGGCATACACGTGTTCATCGGCAAGATTGGTGAGCCTGGGCCTGAGCCGGACATCTGCACCGACCTCGTCGAGACGGCTCAGCGTGCGAGATCTACCCAGGTTAAACCGGCCGTGAAGCGTGCCTTCGTTGGAGTTATCCACGGAGGAGAGCATGAGGACGGTCCGGAATACGGTAGCGAGACCGTTGTCTATTCCGGCGACGAGTCCTCGACCGGAGAGACTGAATCATTGTACCAGTTGCAAGACAACCAGATTAGGGGTTGTTCCGATGGCGACAGTATTCCGGACCCCCTAGATCAGATCAACCGGGTTGGAATATTCATGGCCGGCACGCAGGAGGCGAATCACTCTTCGACCTCAGCAGCAATGCTCTCCCGATCAGCAGCGGCAGCGGCAGCAGGGGCAGGAGGCCTTATACGCCCACTGGTTCAAGTTCTGTCTGACCTATTTGATGCGCTAGCGGTACTTATGGCCGAGGCCAATCCGGCGGATCAGGAGGCCCATGATGTGGAGGTTGCGAAGGTGAGAGAGCAGATCGTGCAGGCCAAAGCCGATCTGGCGGCAGAGAGAGACCGGATGGCCGCAGAGCGGGCCGCTTTAGACGCCCAGGCTTATAAGATCATGCTTGACCAGAGCGCATCACAGGAGGTCTTAAAGCGAAAGCACAGGTCACGCCTGCCATTAGGATTTGACCCTCGAAATCTCTTTCATACTCCGGGAGCAGGAGCCAGTAATCCACCAGGGCACCAGGAGGTAATTAAACCGGGTCGAGGTACCAGGGCCAGGAGCGACGGTCCAACCCCGCCTGATGGAACCTCCTCGGCAGAACATTGTGATTCGTCCACCGGTCCAGACACCTCCGGGTCATTATTCAAATCCTATGGACAATCTTGTCGCAGCTGCTGCGTGATTAGAAGCTATCCCGGTCGAAGGAGACTCTCCACAGGCAATAGAAACACGCCGGGTTAAGGAACTTCTCCAGACCGCTTTGATTCAGCAGCAAGCGTATTCATACAGCCGTGACCGGATTCATTCCACACCTCGTCCAAGCCGGAGCTACAGTAGGCGTGTGGATGAACCGGCAGTATCAAGCAACGCACGGAACCATGAAGCGGCCCGGGGCAATAGCCCGGCAGGTGGTGTTCGCGATGCTCAGGATGTAGTGGACCGGGCCCGAGCACGAAGGGAGGCCGAGTTAGCAGCACAGAACGAGGCGGATCAGCTTACACCGGTCCGTCCCACCACCTCGGCCGGGCCAGGAGTGGCATCTAGCTTGGGAGTACCCTGTTTAGTCCCCGCTTTACGCAATGTACGCCTGCCAAAAGACTTCAAAGGTCCGTGCAAGGTGCCGAATTACACCGCTGATTTATCTCCGAAAGCATGGGTAGAGAGTTATGAGATGGCCATGGAGATGCTGGATGTGGAGGAAACCGCGTGTGCCAAGTACTTCACCATGATCCTTGAAGGCACGGCCCGTACTTGGTTGAAAAGCCTGCCGCCTAATTCTATCAGTTCATGGGCTCAGTTGCGGGCCCAGTTTATCCAGAATTTCAAAGACACATGTAAGCAGCCTAAGTCCATAGTTGATTTGGCGGCTTGTGTTCAGGAGGACGGAGAGTCAACAACCCATTGGGTGCAATGCGTTTCGGAAGTATTGCACTCGTCTGACAGGATCAATGCTGACTCGGCGATCATAACCCTGGAGGGCAACTGCCGGTTTATGCCTTTAAAGTTGAAGCTGGGGCGTATGAAGCGGTTCTGTAATGACATGGGAACTCTCATGTCCGCTTTAGTGAAGTATGCTGATTCTGATAGTACCAAGGATCCCGAGACTGACAATGACGAAGCAGGGAAGGGAAAGAAGAATAGCAATTCCAAGGGGCATCAATATAAACCGGCGAGCCATGGAAACGGCGGCAAGCGTAAAGCGGATGGCAGCATGGACTTCGTGGCTAACACTAATGCGCAGGACAAGGGTCAGCAGCGCAGAGGTAAAGCGGAGAATCGTAATGGGGCTCCAAATCCTAACCCGGATCGCTTAAACTATTTGCTGAATCAGCCCTGCCCAAAACACGGGACGAAGGAGGCGCTGGCTAACCACCTTTGGAATGATTGCTACATTATGCAGGAATTTAAAAACTCTAACGCCTTCTGGTATGACCGTGGGTCAGGTGGTGGTTCGGATCCGGTTTCCATGGGCCGGGTCACGATGGAGCTTCCGGTTCAGGTTTCAATCAGGGCGGTAATAGTAACCAGACCAATCAGAGCCGTCAAGGGGGCTACAACCAGCAGCAGCAGCAGCAGCAGTCGGGTTATTAGAGCCAGCCAAAACAGTTGAACAATGGGTAGTATCACATTTTCACAACTAGCTTGGATAAGCACGACCGGAAGCTTCACAAGCGTGCGGTGAACTCTGTTGAACCGGCCGTACCACGTTACTTACGCTGGTCGGAGCAGCCTATCATGTGGAGCAGGGAGGATCACCCCCCCCCCCCGGATTGACAACCCGGGCCAGTTGGCATTAGTGGTAGACCCTCAGGTGGGAGGTTACAAATTCACCAAGGTGCTCATGGATGGAGGGAGCAGTATTAACATCCTGTACTATGAGACATTCCGCCGCATGGGGCTAACAGACAAGAATCTCAGACCGTCTAATATGGTGTTCCATGGTGTGGTGCCCGGCAAATCGGCATATCCTGTCGGTAAGGTAGCCCTGGAGGTGGCTTTCGGGGACGAGCATGATTCCCGATCTGAAACACTAACCTTTGAGGTGGTGAAAATCCGGAGCCCGTATCACGCCTTGTTTGGGCGGCCAGCTTATGCCAAATTCATGGCACGGCCTTGTTATATCTATTTGAAACTCAAGATGCCGGGTTACAAAGGGACAATCACGGTTCATGGGAGCCGCAAGATTGCTTTGGAATGTGAGGAAGGTGATGCAGCCTATGCAGAATCGGTTTGCGCCACGGAGGAGTTGAAATATTATAGGGACAATGTTGATCCGGCGGACATGACCCCTTTGAAGAAGCCCACTACAGAGCATGATTCGGATCTGGAGTTCAAATCGGCAGCTGAGACCAAGCTTGTTGACTTCGTGCCCGGCGATTCGTCCAAGAAGTTCACTGTCAGTGCCAACTTGGACCCTAAATAGGAAAGCACGCTCATCGAGTTCATCCGTGAGAATCGGGACATTTTTGCATGGAAGCCTTCTGACATGCCAGGTGTACCGAGGGAACTCGCTGAGCACACTCTTAATGTTGATCCCAAGTATAAACCGGTAAAACAGTTTCTCCGCCGGTTAAACGAAGAAAGGGGCAAAGCCACTGGAGAGGAAGTGGCCAGACTCTTAGCAGCTGGCTTTATCATTGAAGTGTTCCATCGAGAGTGGCTTGCTAATCCGGTGCTGTTTCTCAAGAAAAACGGCACTTGGTGTATGTGCGTGGATTACACGGATCTTAACAAGGCTTGTCCTGCGGATCCTTTTGCCCTCCCCCGCATTGACCAGATTATTGATGCCACGGCGGGTTGTGAGCGTTTGAGTTTTTTGGATGCATACTCTGGGTACCATCAGATCAAAATGGCGGTGAAGGACCAGGAGAAGACGGCGTTTATTACTCCCTTTGGAGCCTTCTGCTATGTATCTATGCCTTTTGGGCTCAAGAGCGCCCAAGCCACTTATCAACGGTGCGTACAGAACTGCCTGCATAAACAGATCAGCCGTAATGTGCATGCCTATGTCGACGATATTGTAGTCAAGTCAAGGCAGAAGGAGACGCTGGTTGATGATTTGAAGGAAACCTTTGACAACTTGAGGGCTTACAAGATGATGCTTAACCCGGCCAAATGTGTCTTTGGTGTTCCGGCAGGCAAGTTATTGGGTTTTCTTGTGTCCAATAGAGGAATTGAGGCCAATCCAGAGAAAATTACGGCTATCACCTCCCTGGCTAAACCGAAGTGTATCAATGATGTTCAGCGTTTGGCGGGTCGGATCGCTGCACTGAGCCAGTTTATCAGCCGCCTCGGAGAGAAGGCCATCCCTTTGTACCAGATGCTGAGGAAGACAGATCAATTCATCTGGAGCCCGGCTGCTGATGAAGCGTTGGAGGACTTAAAGCGGCAATTAGCCAATCCGCCCGTTCTCGCAGCTCCGGTCAACAAGGAGCTGTTGTTGTTATACGTAGCGGCCAATGCTCGAGCAGTTAGTGTGGCTATTGTGGTGGAACGCAAGGAGGCAGGCAAAGAGTATCCGGTTCAGCGGCCAGTTTATTATATCAGCGAAGTGCTCATTGAATCCAAGCAAAGATATCCGCATTGGCAGAAGCTGGTATATGGAGTTTTCATGGCAAGCCGAAAGTTGAAGCAGTATTTCCAAGGGCACCCCATCACAGTGGTCAGTTCAGCTCCCTTGGGCGATATCATATAGAACCGGGAGGCCACTGGCCGGATTGCCAAATGGGCCATAGAACTTGGGCCGCACGGATTGAAGTATGTGCCTCGGACGGCAGTAAAGTCTCAAGCACTTGTTGATTTCATCAATGATTGGACAGAGTTACAAGCACCAGAGGAGAAGCCGGATCACACATATTGGACTATCCATTTTGATGGATCCAGGCAATTGGAAGGCTCGGGGGCTGGAGTCGTATTAACTTCCCCACGAGGTGATAAGTTTTGTTATGTTCTCCGCTTAATGTTCCCTTGTACTAATAATGCAGCTGAGTATGAAGCTTTGCTCCATGGTCTCCGGATGGCTAAAGATATGAATCTAAGCCGGGTTAAGTGCTTCGGTGACTCGGACCTCGTGCCTCAATAGGTGTCTGGCACTTGGGATTCTAAGGACCCACTTATGGCTGCATATCGTCGCGAGGTGGATATGGTTGCAGGTCACTTCAAAGGTTATCAGGTGGATCACGTGGATCGTCGGAAAAATGAAGCGGCGGACGCTTTAAGCCGGTTGGGCTCTCAGCGTAAACCGGTCACGCCTAATGTCTTTCTTGATGTGTTGCACAACCCGTCAGTCAAGCTCCTGGGTGAAGCAGATTTGGCTATTCCTGATCCGGAGGCTCAATTGGTGGCAGCCCTGCATATTATACCGGATTGAACAGTACCTTATCTTGCGTACATGAACCGGGGAGAGTTGCCAGAGGATGAGATTCTAGCCAGGCAGATAGTCCGGCGATCCAAATCTATGACCATTGTCAATGGCGAATTGCATCATTGCAGTGTATCAGGGGCGTTTCAACGCTGCGTCTCTCCTGAGGAAGGCTGTGAAATCTTATGAGAAATCCATGAAGGGGATTGTGGTCATCACGCTGGTTCAAAGTCTTTGGTGGCAAAGGCGTTTCGTCACGGGTTCTACTGGTTGACAGCTCATGCTGATGTGGAGGACTTGGTTAAGCGTTGTGATGGCTGTCAAAAATTTTCAAGGCGTGCTCATGTGCCGGCTCAAGAATTGAGGATGATTCCAATTACTTGGCCATTTGCAACATGGGGGCTGGATATGGTCGGACCTTTCAAAAGATCCAAGGATAAGAAAACCCACCTTTTGGTGGCAGTTGACAAGTTTACCAAGTGGGTTGAAGTGGAGCCTGTCAGCAAGTGTGATGCAGTTACAGCGGTGCAGTTTATTAAAATGGTGATTTTCCGGTTTGGCATTCCACACAGTATCATTACTGACAACGGTACCAATTTATCTAAGGGTGCTATGAAGGAATTCTGTGAACGTGAGCACATCCGACTTGACGTATCGTCAGTGGCTCACCCCCAGTCCAATGGGCAGGCAGAACGGGCTAATCAAGAGATCTTGCGGGGCATCAAACCCCGGCTTATCGTTCCATTGCAAAGAACATCGGGTTGTTGGGTTGAAGAGCTACCGTTTGTGCTATGGAGTATCAATACTACGCCCAACCGATCTACAGGATACACGCCGTTTTTTATGGTCTACGGAGCGGAGGCGGTTCTCCCTAGTGACATCCGGCACGATTCACCTCGTGTAGCGGCTTATGTTGAAGCGGACAATGAGACAGCACGGCAAGACGCTTTGGACCTATTGGATGAGGAGCGTGACATAGCGGCTGCCCGCTCGGCGATTTATCAACAAGATCTTCGTCGCTATCACAGTCGCTGGGTTAGAACCAGAACTTTTCAAGAAGGAGATTTGGTGCTTCGGCTCATCCAAGACCAGACGGATGCGCACAAGTTATCCCCACCTTGGGAAGGACCTTTTGTGGTCAGCAAGAATCTGCACAACGGGTCATACTATCTGATCGATATTCAGGAGCATAAAGACTCACGCAAATCAGAGGAGGAGACCAACAGGCCGTGGAACATAGCTCATCTTCGGCCTTACTACACTTGAGCCATCGACTCTTTCTATGTACATATTATGACAATGTATATATTATCTTTCATATAATAAAACCGGAGCCTCAGCTAAAGCGGGGTCTCTGTCCGTTCATATCATGTGTGGTTACATGGAGTAGTTCTGTTTTAAAGCGGCCTCCGGTTTACCCCTTGAAATTTTCTTTTTATGTCACTTGGGGCCTTGGTCGTGTCCGAACCAACGCGACACCTTTTGATAGGCAAAAGCCACCAGATCACTTGGGGACATGGTCAAGTCTGAACCAGTCACGCCTCTTGATCGGCCTAAGGCCACAAAATCACTTGGGGGCTTGGTCGAACCCGAACCATTGCCACACCTTTTGATTGGCATATATGTCATGGTTTCATTTGGGGACCTGGCTGACTTGAGCCATTGTCACTCCTATTGGGGGCTTGGCCCTGTCCGACCATGGTAACGCCATCTGATCGCCTCAGTATAGCATGTTTTTTGCAAACGGTTTTTTATCATTGCCTTTGCTTCCATATTTCTTTATGGCTATTTCTTAATTTTTTTTGTGTTTCCTTCAAACCAACAACACTTTTAACCGGTTCGGTTGACAGATTCGGTTCATTTTTAATCCGGCGAAGTATACCCGGTTTACCTTTCCTGCTAACATCATGGAGTAACAGGGGGGCTCGTAATGACCCAGCACGGTTTACATGGGAGCGGTTTTCTCCCCTTTTACGGTAATGGTTTATAAAACCTCCGCTTCAAGCCTGGCTAAGCCAGCTTCATGCCCAGTGATGGCAGGTACTTTGTATCGCTTAAATTAGTTATATGTTTTAAATACATTGATGATATATATCAAGATCATAAACCGGCTGGTGGTACAACCGCCACCGAAGTCCAAGATTTTCTGATTGCAGGAAATATAATTTGAGGCTTCTCAAACAAAAGCATCAGTACTTATGCACGAAGGCATATTCAAGACAGAAGCATTAACTATCCTATTACAAGGCAGCACGGTGCCAAATAAGATCATTGTTATTTTGGCAGATCATCATAAGGCAGCCATTTAAACCGGCCTCCGGTTCAAGCCTACTCATCGTCTTGCGTCGCTTCAGATTCCTCATCTCTATCCATTGGCTGGAAATCAACAGTGGTCCAGTCGATTCCCATTAAAGCTTGAAATACAGCCTCTTCATGGATCAGAGAAGACGGTTCAATATCAGGAGCGTAAGTATGCTTACGGTTTGGAGGAATCAGATTCTCCGCTTCAAAAGCTGGTGCAGCCACTCGCTTGTTCTGATCATCGTACTGAGCTTGGTAATGCGACAAGTCTGCCTCCTCAGCTAATTGACAAGCCAGAGGGCGCACTGCATGGTTTATCGCTCTCAAATCCTCTTCATTGAATTCTGAGCCATCTTCCTTCAAGCTGGGATAGCCTTGAGCTGCTTCAACAGGATCGAAATCCGGCACCCATGCTTTTGCCCGGATCAAGGCATTAATTGCTCCGGTTCGAGCAGCAGATTTCTTCAGTTCTTCAATCCGGGCAGGAAGCATGGACAACGTCTTCAGAGTATCTTGGATTAAAGTAGGTGCCGGATTGTTATGAGATGCAGTGGTAATGATCCACTGCGCTCCGGTATACAGTTGCTCAATCAAAGTGTGTGCAGCCTTCACCTTCATCCGAACATCTGATCCTAAGTGACCAATATGTGTACCTGCAACAATACAGGAGAAGTCACAAACCGGATTTATTGTAAGCAGGTCAGAGTTGTCAAAGAAATCAGAAGAAACTTACCAAAGATAGCAGCAGTCATGGAATGTACTTGCCGCTTTACGGCAGTAAGTTCATCTACCACCGGTTTAAGGGCAGCTTCAGCATTTTCAGCTCTTTTTGTTAAACCGGCCTTCTCAGTGGCCCAATCAGCCCACTCCTTTTTGAAGCCCTCCTTCAGCTTTTCTGTGATGCTCAAGGCCCCGGTTAATTCTTCCTTTACCTTGTTGGTTTCAGCCTGTTGGGTTTTCAAACTTGCCTGAAGATCAGTAATCTGGTCCTCTTTGATCTTCACTTCAGCCTGCATACAGACAGTGCTCGCCTTCAAACAAACAGTGCAAGAATCTGAAGTACCAACCACATAACAAGTTATGCACTTGATACTTGGGGGCTAATGCACCTTCAGTTTTCATCTATTATTAAATTGCAAAGTCCCAAGCTCAATACAGGTATTCAACTTGGCACTTGGGGGTAATGGCTATTTGCTCAGTTATGTTCTCGTGTTATAATCTTTATTGGAGTCCCGGTTTAACTATGCTAAGTTGAACCGGCCCTTGGGGGCTACATTGATGGATTTCAAAGTATTGAGGACAATATTCAAGTACCGGTTTGAAGACGATTACAAACCGGCCCTTGGGGGCTAGGAGGATAAATACAGTGGCAATACTTAAAGAAAGAAGAAGCACAAGGAAGTTACCTCAAATTTATCTCTCATCATCTTTACCAGGCCAGCTTCACAGTCACGACTAGTATATAGCCGGTTCAAGTAACCCGAATGAAGATCATGGGCACTTAGAGTAGCATATGTTTCCAGCTCAACATCCCATTTACCCTTGTTCAGGGCAGAAAAGTCTTCTTTCATAGTATGCTTGGTTAAAGCGACAGGGTTCCCTGGTTCAGAGCGACCTACACCGGTAATCACAATGTCATCATCTTTGGGCTAACCGGTTTGCGTTGGCACGGTCGGAGTATCGGCAAGCTTTGAAGGACTGCTTGATTTTTCAATCCGGATGGAGCTGGCAGGCGGGTCAACAGGGATTGAAGTATTGGTAGGCCTTTTCTCAAGGATAGTATCATCTTGCAAGTGTAATGCCCCGGATCCGATGCGCCAGGTGTCCGCCAGTTATTCACCATCATTGCCATGTCATTTGCTTGCGTGTTGCATTTTGCCATGTCATCATCTGCATTTCATCTGCATGTTTTTCAAAACTTGCATCCGTTCGGGTTTCCTCGGTTCTCTCTGTTGGCCGTTCTGAGCCCAACCACACTGGCACGCGCCCGCGGCACCTCCGAAATATTATTTTATAAGTGGCATAAAAATTTTCTCGGAATGGGTTGCAACTTGTCGTGCGGTCTTATTATAGTGTAGACAGACCGCCTGCCAAGTTTCATCGCATTCGGAGTCCATTTGATAGCCCAACCGTTAAACCTACAACCGCAATATAGTCGGTCTATTCGTCGGACGTTTTCGGTCTCCAGAAACAGTTGCCGGGCTGCATTTCTCCCCTCTCCTCTCAGCCAAACCCTCTCTACACAGCCCACTAGGACCAACCTACCCCTCCTTGCGTCCGGTGTCGTTCGATTGAGATCGGAGGGCTCCGAAAACCCCTCAAAGCCCCCTAACCCTAGCACTGACCTTATATAAACACCTCTCCTTCCTAATTTGGACAACACTAACCCCCCTAATCTCTCCCCTCCTCTTTTTCAGCGCCTCCTCCCACCTCGGGGGCCGCGCCGCTGCCTCCCCCCTCCAGATCCGGCGTCGGCCACCTCTTCTCCGCCACTTGCCAGCGCCCCATTGGCCAGCCGCCGCCACACAGCCGCCCTCGCCCTACCGCCGCGCGCCACCTATTCCTCCTGC
Source organism: Triticum aestivum (assembly GCF_018294505.1). Lineage (NCBI taxonomy): Eukaryota > Viridiplantae > Streptophyta > Magnoliopsida > Poales > Poaceae > Triticum > Triticum aestivum. The sequence continues at coordinate 88,859,800 of NC_057807.1, forward strand.
CTCCCCGCGCCGCCAGGCCCATGCCAGGCCCGTGGTGAGCCGCCCCCTATGCCGCGCGTGGGCGTCTTTTAGCTTTTGGGCGCCCGCCTGTTTTTTTTCCAGAAACTGCTAAGTCCCGAAAACTCATAAAATGTTGCATACTTTGACCTGCTGTAACTTCATGTGTGTGGCTCCGTTTCATGCGTGTAATATGTCAAATTGTTCGTCTCGACGAGTAAATCATTTCATTCCATTGCATCTTTTTCATTTGAGCTCATCTTGATGCCCGAAATACTGTTGGAAGAGTGCTAAGTGATGTTAATCTGCTGAAACTGTTATAACTTGCTCATTTGTCATTTTTGCCATTATTGATGTGTGCATCCTATGAGGTTGATGTCTACATGTGTTTTGATCTATGCCATGTCTTCTTTACAGAGGTGCTATCCATGTATTTTCATGATTTGTGTGCTGAGTGCATCGAGCTTTCTAAGTAGGGTACTTGCTGTTGCTGATTTCAGTCCCTGTTTTGCTGTTATTTTTATGCCATGTAAACTTGAGGCTACAAAGAGATCCATGCATATTTTGAGATACTTCAGTAAGGGTGTTTTGAACATATGGTTATTGTCTATCCATTCATGCCCTTTGTTGCAATTATGGAGTAGTCTAGCATGTCATTTTGATGCTCTACTTTTGCTTCAAAATGTTTCCTAGCAGATTGTTTACATGTTATTCAATTTGGCCAAGGTTGCTATAGTTGATCCTTGCATGCTATGGATTTGTTCTTGCCTTGGTTGGTTACATAAACATGTCTTCTTGATGATGCTATGCTTATATTGTCATGCAATGACTTGTGGTGAGTGATTCAAGCTTGTTAAGTAGTGTACATGATGTTGCTGATTTGCTAGGCTGAATCTGTTATTTCGTGATGCTATATAAACATGTTGCTACTAATCATTCTATGCATAATCTGGAGATGTTCACTAAGAGTGTTTTGTTCTACATGTTATGCTATATCCATCCATGTCCCTGGTTGCATTTATAGCTTGCTGTAGCTTATTGTTTTCATGCTCCAAAGTTGCTTCATAATGTTGCTGTCAGCCTGTTAACATTAAGTTCACTTGTTCCCATGTGTTTTGCTAGTGTTCCATGCACCCTATGAACTTGCTATTGCCATGCTTAGCTTCATAAACATGTATTGTTACTGTTGGTTGCCTTTCCATGCCATGTATTGCTCTGTAGTGAGTGGTTCAAGCTCATCATCATGCCTACTTATTGATGTTCCTGCCATGTATGAATCTGTCATATAACTTGCCATGTTTACATGGGTGCCATCATATCTTATGATCCTTTTTGGCTCGTGGTCAGTAAGGGTCTTTTGTTCTATGCAATTAGTAGATTCATGCCATGCCTTTGTTTTCATGATAAGTTCCTGTAACATGTTGTTTGATAGCTCTAAATATTGCAACCTGATGTTATTTCCTGATATGTCTGAAACTGTTATTATTTGCAATCTTACCATGTCTTTTGAGCATGTTCTAGTGATTTCTGGAGATAGCTCAGTGTTCATGTTTTATTATGCTTTACCTGTACTTCATGCCCATGCCTTTTGTTTTTATGTCGAGGTCCTGTAGCTTGTTGTTTTGATGCTTGCAATATGCCTACTTGCTGTTTTGGACAGATTGTTGTTATGACTTGTATAGTGTGTGTGTTGAACCGTTGCTCCGTTTTGAGTGTGCTCAATATGAAACTTGCTTGATTTTGCATGTAGCTTCATATTATCATCTTGCATCCTTGTTTTGAGGTGTTTGCTTGATGTTTGTATGCATTTTGCATCAATGCCATGTTTAACTTGTTTTGCTCATATCTTCTAGGCCATAGCTCCGAATTAAATGAACTTTATATGTAACTTGACTAGAACCTCGTGTAGATCATCTTGGTGCATCTTAACTTGCTGTTTAACAACTTGAACATAAGGTTTATTCAGATCTGGACCACTTTCAAAATTTGCATATGAGGACTTACCGGAATTGTTATATGTTATTCCCGGCCTCATTTAAACTTGCTTTGACGTGTTGCTCTTGTTTGCATTATCTCTTGCCATGAGTAGCTTCATATAGCCTTGTCATGCATCATGCTTGTTGTGCATCATGTCATGTTCATGGTTGGTGTGTTTACCATGTTGTGTGCTTCTTTTCGATAGTTCCTGTTCCGTTGCGATTGTGAGGATTCGTTCGTCTACGTGTGGTTCGTCTTCGTGGCTTCATCTTCTTCATGGACTCGTTCTTCTTCCTAGCGGGATTTCAAGAAAGATGACCGCTACCCTAGATCTCACTACTATCATTGCTATGCTAGTTGCTTCGTTCTATTGCTATGTTGCGCTACCGATCACCTGTTTATCCAGCCATCCCATATTGCCATGAACCTCTAACCTTTGACACCTTTCCTATGCAAACCGTTGTTTGGCTATGTTACCGCTTTTTCTCATCCCCTCTTATAGCGTTGCTAGCTGCAGGTGAAGTTGAAGATTTCTCCATGGTGGACAGGATTTTGGTTGGGATATCACAATATCTCTTATATTATTAATGCATCTATATACTTGGTAAAGGGTGGAAGACTAGGCCTTTTGCCTGGTGTTTTGTTCCACTCTTGCCGCCCTAGTTTCCGTCATACCGGTGTTATGATCCCAGATTTTGCGTTCCTTACGCGGTCGGGTGATTTACGGGACCCCCTTGACAGTTCGCTTTGAATAAAACTCCTCCAGCAAGGCCCAACCTTGGTTTTACCATTTGCCTCACCACCACCTACCCTTTCCCTTGGGTCGGCCAACCCGAGGGTCATCTTTATTTTAGCCCCCCCGGGCCAGTGCTTGTCTAAGTGTTGGTCCGAACCGAGCCGCCTGCGGGGCCCCCTCGGGGCAACTCGAGGTCTGGTTTTACTCGTAGCCTGTCTCATCCGGTGTTTCCCTGAGAACGAGATATGTGCAGCTCCTATCGGGATTGTCGGCTCATCGGGCGGTCTTGCTGGTTTTGTTTTACCATTGTTGAAAGGTCTTGTAAACCGGGATTCCGAGTCTGATCGGGTCTTCCTGGGAGAAGGTCTATTCCTTCGTTGATCGCGAGAGCTTATCATGGGCTAAGTTGGGACACCCCTACAGGGTATAATCTTTCGAAAGTCGTGCCTGCGGTTATTGGCAGATGGGAATTTGTTAATGTCCGGTTGTAGATAACTTGACACCAGATCCAAATTAAAATGCATCAACCGTGTGCGTAGTCGTGATGGTCTCTTCTCGGCGGAGTCCGGGAAGTGAACACGGTTTCTGGGTTATGTTTGACGTAAGTAGGTGTTCAGGATCACCTCTTGATCATTACTAGTTGACGACCGTTCCTTTGTTTCTCTTCTCGCTCTCATTTGCGTATGTTACCCACCATATATGCTTAGTCGCTGCTGCAGCCTCACCACTTTACCCCTTCCTTTCCCTTTAAGCTTTGCTAGTCTTGATACCCATGGTAATGGGATTGCTGAGTCCTCGTGGCTCACAGATTACTACAACAACAGTTGCAGGTACAGGTTTATCCGATGATCATGACGCGAGAGCGATGCTTGCTTGCGTTGAGTCCTTCTTCTGCTTCTTCAATCAAGGGATAGGTTCCAGGTCGGCAGCCTGGGCTAGCAGGGTGGATGTCGTTCGAGTTTCTGTTTGTGTTTCATCTGTAGTCGGATGGTGCTCTGATGTATTGTGATGTTGTATTCGTGTGGCATTGTATGCCTTATGTATGTATCCCCATCTATTATGTAATGTTGATGTAATGATATCCACCTTGCAAAAGTGTTCCAATATGCGGGTCTATCCTTGGTGGGACCTTCGAGTTCCTTTTGGATAGGGTCACATATTGGGCGTGACAAGTTGGTATCAGAGCCTCGACCGACCCTAGGAGCCCCCCTTGATTGATCGTGTAGTTTGGCCGTTGTTGAGTCTAGAAGAAAACTGTTTTCGGAGTCTAGTTATATCGGAGAGTAGGAATTCTTTTTACTCCTCATCCCGTTTGTCGCTCTGGTGAGGAATCTTGACATAGGTGTTTTGAACTACTCCTCTTCCCCTTCAAATTTTCTTTAGGTTCACGCAGTTGGTTTTTCGATCGTTGTTCCTCAGCTCTTTTTATCCGATGCATTTCTCGTCAAGTCGACTCGAGCCTCTTCATCGTTGCCAAGTTCAATCCTCAGTTGTTTTCTTTTCCCACCCGCCCACCCTTCTTCATCTCGGAACCGGAGTCCGTAATCGAGTATCCGTTCTACTCGTGCGAAGTCTTTGCTTTCTTCCTCAATGGTTTCAACTGGTGTTTTCTCTTCAAGATATTCATCGGTTTCCCCTTCCAGTTGTCTGTGGTTTTCCCGCCCTCCCACCCTCTTCTTCCCGGAGCCTGACTCGGTTTCAAGCATCTATTTCATTCGTGTGGAGCTCTCCAGTCTTCCCTCAGTCATTTCAACCGGTGAAATCTTGTCTCGTTCGTCATTCTTCATCTCTTTTCCTTTTCTGGTGGATCCGAATTCAAGTTTTTCGTTGTCGATCGTATTCTTTCCCTCAGCTCAAATATTTCCCTTTGCTCGTTCATCTCTCACCAGTTTATCTTTCCGGAGTGTGCAAGATATCTCAGGAGATTCTTTTGTGTTCCAATTAATTCGAGGTTGTCACCTCATTCAAATGTTTCAATCGTTCTGGTGCATCATTCATCTGTTCAACATCCTTTCCAACGGTGATTTTCTCTTCAGTGGGCCCTAACCCACAGGTCTTTTCCCAGGATCTTACCTGACTCTTCTAATTTTCCGGAGCTATTCTCAATTCTTTCCAAAGTGTGACGTAAGAATGGACCCCATCAGTCAGATGCCATCTCCAAGATCACTTTCAAATCATTTTCATTGTTGGCTAAACCTTTTCGCTTTTCATTCTCCCGGAGTATCTCAGTAATTTTGGTGGTGTTTCTCGTCGTCATTTGAAGATCGCAGAAGAGTTTCCTCTAAATCTTGTCCGTTCTTCCGAAGATTCATGGTTCTAGCTTCATGTTATCCTCTCATAATTATTCTGTTTGTCAGATATTCTTTACTTACCCATCCGGAGTATGTCAGAAGTTGCTATTCCATTTCTTTTCACCAAAGGTCATCGTCCCAGAAGAATTCTTCGTCCTCACTTATCAGCTACTGTTATCCAATTATCCCGGCGCGTCTACCAAGTGTTCTTTAATCAGCTCGTTATCTCTTCGTTCTTCTGCATCTAAATCCCCTCTAGCATATTTGTTCTTCTAATTCTTCCCGGTGATTCATTCTCTTTCATCATTTATTTTCTAATTCTTACGATGGCCATTCAGATTCTTTTTCCTTGATTATCTTTTTAATCCATTCGTTCTTTTCAATCCTACCGGTGGTTCATGAAGACCTTCTCAAGTTTGCGATATGTCAATTCTCAATCCTTTTAAAGAAGAATAAGTAGTATGCAAAATCCATTGTTTGTCATCAATTTAATTTGATGAAGGAAAAGCATACAATAAATCTTATTCTTATTTCATCATAGTGATTAATCCCTTCCTTCAGAGTTTGTTCTTGATGAATAAATTCTAGTTCCAAGTGTTTTCATCTTTTCTTTCCGGAGTTCAAATTCCCTCGGCCATCTCATCGGAAACCCCATCTAAATCATCGTAACGCTCATCTATTCTTTTATCCTTCATTTTATCTCGTCATCCTTTTGTTACCGGAGTTCTTCATGGTGGTTCTTCATGATTTAATTCATTCTCTCAAGAGTTCATCAAGTATCATTCCATCCTCTCTAGTTCGTGTTCTATTCTTTCCATGTTCAGCCAGAGTGCTGTCTAAATCCTTTCAGTCTTATTCGTTTCTTTTCTCACTCTAACCACTCCGGTTAGAACGAGTGCTTTCATAGTCTATCTGAGTCCGTGAGTTTTCGATTCTCGTCATTCTTGTCGTTCCTCTCTTTTTCTCGAGTGCTCTCAATTCTTTGCTTCTTCTCTTGAGTTCTTGTTTCACCTCATCCCTTTTCCCTTCCGTCTCGGTCCTAAGATCTCGGGACGAGATCTCTTGTTAGTGGAGGAGTGTTGTAATGCCCCGGATCCGATGCGCCAGGTGTCCGCCAGTTATTCACCGTCATTGCCATGTCATTTGCTTGCGTGTTGCATTTTTCCATGTCATCATCTGCATTTCATCTGCATGTTTTTCAAAACTTGCATCCGTTCGGGTTTCCTCGGTTCTCTCTGTTGGCCGTTCTGAGCCCAACCACACTGGCACGCGCCCGCGGCACCTCCGAAATATTATTTTATAAGTGGCATAAAAATGTTCTCGGAATGGGTTGCAACTTGTCGTGCGGTCTTATTATAGTGTAGACAGACCGCCTGCCAAGTTTCATCGCATTCGGAGTCCATTTGATAGCCCAACCGTTAAACCTACAACCGCAATATAGCCGGTCTATTCGTCGGATGTTTTCGGTATCCGGAAACAGTTGCCGGGCTGCATTTCTCCCCTCTTCTCTCAGCCAAGCCCTCTCTACACAGCCCACTAGGACCAACCTACCCCTCCTTGCGTCCGGTGTCATTCGATTGAGATCGGAGGGCTCCGAAAACCCCTCAAAGCCCCCTAACCCTAGCACTGACCTTATATAAACACCTCTCCTTCCTAATTTGGACAACACTAACCCCCCTAATCTCTCCCCTCCTCTTTTTCAGCGCCTCCTCCCACCTCGGGGGCCGCGCCACCGCCTCCCCCCTCTAGATCCGGCGTCGGCCACCTCTTCTCCGCCACTTGGCAGCGCCCCACTGGCCAGCCGCCGCCACACAGCCGCCCTCGCCCTACCGCCGCGCGCCACCTGTTCCTCCTGCCTCCCCGCGCCGCCAGGCCCATGCCAGGCCCGTGGTGAGCCGCCCCCTATCCCGCGCGTGGGCGTCTTTTAGCTTTTGGGCGCCCGCCTGTTTTTTTTTTCAGAAACTGCGAAGTCCCAAAAACTCATAAAATGTTGCATACTTTGACCTGCTGTAACTTCATGTGTGTGGCTCCGTTTCGTGCGTGTAATATGTCAAATTGTTCACCTCGACGAGTACATCATTTCATTCCAGTGCATCTTTTTCATTTGAGCTCATCTTGATGCCCGAAATGCTGTTGGAAGAGTGCTAAGTGATGTTAATCTGCTAAAACTGTTATAACTTGCTCATTTGTCATTTTTGCCATGATTGATGTGTGCATCCTATGAGGTTGATGTCTACATGTTTTTTGATCTATGCCATGTCTTCTTTACAAAGGTGCTATCCATGTATTTTCGTGATTTGTGTGCTGAGTGCATCGAGCTTTCTAAGTAGGGTACTTGCTGTTGCTGATTTCAGTCCCTGTTTTGCTGTTATTTTTATGCCATATAAACTTGAGGCTACAGAGAGATCCATGCATATTTTGTGATACTTCAGTAAGGGTGTTTTGAACATATGGTTATTGTCTATCCATTCATGCCCTTGGTTGCAATTATGGAGTAGTCTAGCATGTCATTTTGATGTTCTACTTTTGCTTCAAAATGTTTCCTGGCAGATTGTTTACATGTTATTCAATTTGGCCAAGGTTTTTATAGTTGATCCTTGCATGCTATGGATTTGTTCTTGCCTTGGTTGGTTACATAAACATGTCTTCTTGATGATGCTATGCTTATATTGTCATGCAATGACTTGTGGTGAGTGATTCAAGCTTGTTAAGTAGTGTACATGATGTTGCTGATTTGCTAGGCTGAATCTGTTATTTCGTGATGCTATATAAACATGTTGCTACTAATCATTCTATGCATAATCTGGAGATGTTCACTAAGAGTGTTTTGTTCTACATGTTATGCTATATCCATCCATGTCCCTGGTTGAATTTATAGCTTGCTGTAGCTTATTGTTTTCATGCTCCAAAGTTGCTTCATAATGTTGTTGTTAGCCTGTTAACATTAAGTTCACTTGTTCCCATGTGTTTTGCTAGTGTTCCATGCACCCTATGAACTTGCTATTGCCATGCTTAGCTTCATAAACATGTATTCTTACTGTTGGTTGCCTTTCCATGCCATGTATTGCTCTGTAGTGAGTGGTTCAAGCTCATCATCATGCCTACTTATTGTTGTTCCTGCCATGTATGAATCTGTCATATAACTTGCCATGTTTACATGGGTGCCATCATATCTTATGATCCTTTTTGGCTCATGGTCAGTAAGGGTCTTTTGTTCTATGCAATTAGTAGATTCATGCCATGCCTTTGTTTTCATGATAAGTTCCTGTAACATGTTGTTTGATAGCTCTAAATATTGCAACCTGATGTTATTTCCTGATATGTCTGAAACTGTTATTATTTGCAATCTTACCATGTCTTTTGAGCATGTTCTAGTGATTTCTGGAGATAGCTCAGTGTTCATGTTTTGTTATGCTTTACCTGTACTTCATGCCCATGCCTTTTGTTTTTATGTTGAGGTCCTGTAGCTTGTTGTTTTGATGTTTGCAATATGCCTACTTGCTGTTTTGGACAGATTGTTGTTATGACTTGTATAGTGTGTGTGTTGAACCGTTGCTCCGTTTTGAGTGTGCTCAATATGAAACTTGCTTGATTTTGCATGTAGCTTCATATTATCATCTTGCATCCTTGTTTTGAGGTGTTTGCTTGATGTTTGTATGCATTTTGCATCAATTCCATGTTTAACTTGTTTTGCTCATATCTTCTAGGCCGTAGCTCCGAATTAAATGAACTTTATATGTAACTTGACTAGAACCTCGTGTAGATCATCTTGGTGCATCTTAACTTGCTGTTTAACAACTTGAACATAAGGTTTATTCAGATCTGGACCACTTTCAAAATTTGCATATGAGGACTTACCGGAATTGTTATATGTTATTCCCGGCCTCATTTAAACTTGCTTTGACGTGTTGCTCTTGTTTGCATCATCTCTTGCCATGAGTAGCTTCATATAGCCTTGTCATGCATCATGCTTGTTGTGCATCATGTCATGTTCATGTGTGGTGTGTTTACCATGTTGTGTGCTTCTTTTCGATAGTTCCTGTTCCGTTGCGATCGTGAGGATTCGTTCGTCTACGTGTGGTTCGTCTTCGTGGCTTCATCTTCTTCATGGACTCGTTCTTCTTCCTAGCGGGATTTCAGGCAAGATGACCGCTACCCTAGATCTCACTACTATCATTGCTATGCTAGTTGCTTCGTTCTATTGCTATGTTGCGCTACCGATCACCTGTTTATCCAGCCATCCCATATTGCCATGAACCTCTAACCTTTGACACCTTTCCTATGCAAACCGTTGTTTGGCTATGTTACCGCTTTTTCTCAGCCCCTCTTATAGCGTTGCTAGCTGCAGGTGAAGTTGAAGATTTCTCCATGGTGGACAGGATTTTGGTTGGGATATCACAATATCTCTTATATTATTAATGCATCTATATACTTGGTAAAGGGTGGAAGACTCGGCCTTTTGCCTGGTGTTTTGTTCCACTCTTGCCGCCCTAGTTTCTGTCATACCGGTGTTATGTTCCCGGATTTTGCATTCCTTACGCGGTCGGGTGATTTACGGGACCCCCTTGACAGTTCGCTTTGAATAAAACTCCTCCAGCAAGGCCCAACCTTGGTTTTACCATTTGCCTCACCACCACCTACCCTTTCCCTTGGGTCGGCCAACCCGAGGGTCATCTTTATTTTAGCCCCCCCCGGGCCAGTGCTTGTCTAAGTGTTGGTCCGAACCGAGCCGCCTGCGGGGCCCCCTCGGGGCAACTCGAGGTCTGGTTTTACTCGTAGCCTGTCTCATCCGGTGTTTCCCTGAGAACGAGATATGTGCAGCTCCTATCGGGATTGTCGGTGCATCGGGCGGTCTTGCTGGTTTTGTTTTACCATTGTCGAAAGGTCTTGTAAACCGGGATTCCGAGTCTGATCGGGTCTTCCTGGGAGAAGGTCTATTCCTTCGTTGATCGCGAGAGCTTATCATGGGCTAAGTTGGAACACCCCTGCAGGGTATAATCTTTCGAAAGCCGTGCCTGCGGTTATTGGCAGATGGGAATTTGTTAATGTCCGGTTGTAGATAACTTGACACCAGATCCAAATTAAAATGCATCAACCGTGTGCGTAGCCGTGATGGTCTCTTCTCGGCGGAGTCCGGGAAGTGAACACGGTTTCTGGGTTATGTTTGACGTAAGTAGGTGTTCAGGATCACCTCTTGATCATTACTAGTTGACGACCGTTCCTTTGTTTCTCTTCTCGCTCTCATTTGCGTATGTTACCCACCATATATGCTTAGTCGCTGCTGCAGCCTCACCACTTTACCCCTTCCTTTCCCTTTAAGCTTTGCTAGTCTTGATACCCATGGTAATGGGATTGCTGAGTCCTCGTGGCTCACAGATTACTACAACAACAGTTGCAGGTACAGGTTTATCCGATGATCATGACGCGAGAGCGATGCTTGCTTGCGTTGAGTCCTTCTTCTGCTTCTTCGATCAAGGGATAGGTTCCAGGTCGGCAGCCTAGGCTAGCAGGCTGGATGTCGTTCGAGTTTCTGTTTGTGTTTCATCCGTAGTCGGATGGTGCTCTGATGTATTGTGATGTTGTATTCGTGTGGCATTGTATGCCTTATGTATGTATCCCCATCTATTACGTAATGTTGATGTAATGATATCCACCTTGCAAAAGCGTTCCAATATGCCGGTCTATCCTTGGTGGGACCTTCGAGTTCCTTTTGGATAGGGTCGCATATTGGGCGTGACAGCAAGGGAGGATCGTTGGGAATATCCTCATGAACGAACGCTTCAAGATCTGGAGCTTGATCCTGTTCAGGGGCCACATCTTCCTCAGCCGCTTTGTTCAGGCGGGCCTTCTTGCTTGGTTTAGGTTTAGCCATGAAAGAGAAACAAAGAATCAAGGAACAGCGTAAGTTATGACACAGTATACCAGAAGCATATGTTCAGCTTAACTTACCCAAGGACCGTTTTCAGTGGCGGCAGCTGGGTGGCCGATGATTCACCATAGGATGAATGAGAAGTAACCTGATAATCGGAGTCGGGCGGATTAAGAGGCTGACGAAAGTAACCCGCTTTAGGATGTAAATCAATAAAAAGGTCGGAGACCTCGGAGCGGCATTTTCGAACCGGACTGTTTGGTAAACCGGTGGAGGTAACTACCTGGCCGCTGTGCCAGGTTGTGCGGCGAGCTTCATGTTGCTGAGTCTTCATAAGAAATTTTGGATCCAAGTAAGCAAGAGGATGAGAAAATTTAACTTTCCGGTTTGTCTGGCGAAATTTTGGCAAAGGCAAAGGATCTGAATCGGAAGAGAGAATAGTTACCTCAGCGATATCAGCATTGCTGGCTTCAGCCTCGTCCTGATAAGTGTCATCATCAATAAGGCGTGTAAAAAGTAAGCCTAGTGAATCGAGTTCTACCTCAAAGTCCGAGTTACCCACATCATCATCAACGGCCGGATCGGATGAAGCAGTGGTTTTCCTCTTTTTAGCAGGCTTCTTCATGACCTTGGTCTTTGGCCGGGTTGGCCGTTCTGCTTTCTCCGCTTTGTCTTGTGGAAGCTTCTTGCTCCAAAACGAATTATCCCCCTGATTAAGAAGTGATCGATGTTAAACGGAGATAGTAGTAATAGGTTCAATAAAAGAATAGTCGAAATCTTACAGCTGGCGGTTTGTTGGTGGCGCAGAAAGGGAGCAGGCCGGTTTGAGCGCAGAGATGCTCCGGTTCGTTCAGCATTTTCTTCACAGACTCTGTGACTTCATCATCGGAGAGCTGGATTTTGGTGTGTCGGAGTGGGTCATCGACGCTATCAGTATACTTGCACATCAAACCGGAGCGCCGGCTGAGAGGCAATACACTCCATGATATCCAACAGCGTGCAAGGTCTATTCCTGTTAAACCATTGGACATGAAGGCTCGGAGCTTGGATAATTGGGGAGCATATTTACTTCTCTCCTTGGCACTTAATCTTTGCCGAAAGGGGTGAGTGTTGCTGAGCCGGTCCTGACGAAAGCCAGGTAAAGGATTTTCATTCTCAGGAGAAGTGTCTTTGCAATAAAACCATGTTGCATTCCACTCCTTGGGGTGACTATGTAGTTTGGCGTGGGGATAAGTGATCTCCTTTCTTTTCTGAATTGCCATACCGCCCAATTCAGTATTGGGGCCATCAGTGAATTCTGTACGGCGGTTTAAATGGAAGCAGTCTCTAAACAATTCAACTGAACGCTCCTCTTGAAGGTATACCTCAGAGAGCACTTGGAAGTGACATAAGTTGGTAACAGAATTGGGGCCAATATCTTGCGGGCAGAGCTGGAAATTGGCTAACACAACCCGGTAAAATTTAGAACCGGGCGGTTTAAAGCCCCGGGCCAAATGATATGCAAAGATCACAACCTCTCCTTCTTGAGGTGTGGGAGGACATTCATTTCCAGGAACCCTCCAGTGGATCATATCTTTGCTGTCTAAAGCGCCAATCGAGACTAAATCGTCCACCTGAGTCTCTGTGACGCGAGAAGGAACCCAGTTGCACTCATACACTTGTTTGGCCATGGTAAGATCTACAAGAAATAGGTGCTTCCGGTTCAGGAATATGCTGGATAACAGAAGGTGCTGGTCTGAGCAATGATAAACCGGAGGCAGTACATTTAAACTGGATGTCTATAAGGTGGCATCAGCCGGCTAAAGAGTTCTGGCGGTTCAACAAGGGGACTAATGGTATATGCCGGTTTACTAACTTTTTCTGTATTAAGTTAAACCGCCTGACCTAAACATGGAAGGCAATCGAAGTTGGCGGAGGGCTAAGTGTGCAGAAACAGGTTTCGCAAAGTTTTATTGCAGCAATGGATCTAAAGCAAGTTCAGAAAAACAGAAAATATTCAAAAGGATAAAGACAGAACGGAAGTGAACCAACGAGCAGATATGTAGATGAGATATATGGACTTAAGCGAAAAACTACAAGCGGATGCTAAAATGCTACTGCTAATCAGGGCAGGGGTTCACAGATCTATTCAGGAGTTTGGGTACGGGTATGAACAAGCGATGAACTCGGCATGAACATGGAACCCTAAGAACAGATTTATGTTAAGAGGAACAGAAGGCTTACTGGAAGCGAAGAAGACGCGAGAGGATACCGCAGTGCTCTGGTGCGTTCAGGTTGAAGCAGCGGCCCAAGATGATGCAGAGGTCGACGGCGGCGGTGGAGCTCCGAGGCTGGCGATGCGAGGAAGACGAAGAGAAAGAGACGAAGAGGAGAAAAAGGAAATGACCCTTCGGTCCTATTTATAAGGCAACAGATGTGGGTCAGGCGCGCGAATCCAGGAGCCGAAATTTCGGAAGTGGAGCTGATGACTTGGGTATCACAGATCTATTGATAAAAGAAGGTGTCATAAATGTTAACTTCATGATGACGTCATGCCGGTTTACAGCAACCAGAGATGATGACGACATGGCGGTTTACCAACTACCAGAAGATATCCAAGACAAAGATTTTTGTGAAGGATTGACATGAACCTGTTCAAATCAATCTGGAGCCTAATGTTGGGGATATTACCACCGGGCGTGAACCGGCCTATCTGGGCCGGGTTAACTTCAGTAGTAGTATAAGCATATGAAGGCCCAAGGCCTGTGGTCGGTATAGAGCTTGTAGCCGTAAACCGGCTTGATATGTAAACTTGTATTGTAAGTTAGGAATAGAGAGATGCCAACCGGTATACGAGTATGAACCGGTTGGGACTCTATGGACCGACGGGCGTCACCCGTGTATATAAGGGGGCGACCCGGCGGCGGTTCAGGACAGACAACATGTGACGCCCCCGATTCAATCGTACACTAATCATGCACGCAAATGTGTACGATCAAGATCAGGGACTCACGGGAAGATATCACAACACAACTCTACAAATAAAAAAAAGTCATACAAGCATCATAATACAAGCCAGGGGCCTCGAGGGCTCGAATACAAGTGCTCGATCATAGACGAGTCAGCGGAAGCAACAATATCTGAGTACAGACATAAGTTAAACAAGTTTGCCTTAAGAAGGCTAGCACAAACTGGGATACAGATCGAAAGAGGCGCAGGCCTCCTGCCTGGGATCCTCCTAACTACTCCAGGTCGTCGTCAGCGGGCAGCACGTAGTAGTAGGCACCTCTGGTGTAGTAGGGGTCGTCGTCGACGGTTGCATCTGGCTCCTGGACTCCAGCCTCTGGTTGCGACAACCAGAAAGAAAGGAAAGGGGAAAAGAGGAAAGAAAGCAACCGTGAGTACTCATCCAAAGTACTCGCAAGCAAGGAACTACACTACATATGCATGGGTATATGTGTAAGGAGGCCAATTCAGTGGACTGAACTGCAGAATGCCAGAATAAGAGGGGGATAGCTAATCCTGTCGAAGACTACGCTTCTCGCAGCCACCGTCTTGCATCAAGTAGAAGAGAGTAGATTGAAGTCCTCCAAGTAGAATCTCCAAGTAGCATCTCATAGCATAATCCTACCCGGCGATCCCCTCCTCATATCCCTGAGGTAGAGCGACCACCGGTTGTATCTGGCACTTGGAAGGGTGTGTTTTATTAAGTATCCGGTTCTAGTTGTCATAAGGTCAAGGTACAACTCCAAGTCGTCCTGTTACCGAAGATCACGGCTATTCGAATAGATTAACTTCCCTGCAGGGGTGCACCACATAACCCAACACGCTCGATCCCATTTGGCCGGACACACTTTCCTGGGTCATGCCCGGCCTCGGAAGATCAACACGTCGCAGCCCCACCTAGGCAAAACAGAGAGGACAGCACGCCGGTCTAAACCTAAGCGCACAGGGGTCTGGGCCCATCGCCCATAGCACACCTGCACGTTGCGTACGCGGCCGAAAGCGGAACTAGCCCCCTTAATACAAGAGCAGGCTTACGTTCCAATCCGGCGCGCGCCACTCCGTCGCTGACGTCTGAAGTGCTTCGGCTGATACCACGACGTCGGGATACCCATAACTACTCCCACGTAGATGGTTAGTGCGTATAGGCTCGTAGCCAGACTCAGATCAAATACCAAGATCTCGTTAAGCGTGTTAAGTATCCGCGAACGCCGAACAGGGCCAGGCCCACCTGTCTCCTAGGTGGTCTCAACCTGCCCTGCCGCTCCGCCACAAAGATCCACACAGAGGGTCGTCGGGACAAAGGTCCTTTCAGCCCCCAATCCGTGAATCACTCGCGGGTACTCTTCGAGGTGACCCGACTTTAGTCACCATCTGTATAGTATGTATGTATGTATAGTATATACCCGTGATCACCTCCCGAGTGATCACGGCCCAATATTATAGCAAGGCAGACTGACACGAAGGTAGGGCCAACAATGATAAACTAGCATCCTATACTAAGTATTTAGGATTGCAGGTAAGGTATCAACAGATGTAGCGACAATGTCAGGCTATGCATCAGAATAGGATTAATGAAAGCAGTAACATGCTACACTACTCTAATGCAAGCAGTATAGAGGAGAATAGGCGATATCTGGTGATCAAAGGGGGGGGCTTGCCTGGTTGCTCTGGCAAGAGAGAGGGGTCGTCAACTCCGTAGTCGAACTGGGCAGCAGCAGCGTCGGTCTCGTAGTCTACCGGAGAGAAGAGGGGGAAGAAACAATGAATACCACGTAAACAGATGCATATCGATGCATGACATGTCAAGAAGCGATTCTAGGCGTGCCCTAACGTGGTATGAGGTGGTACTGGTTAAGGGGGGAATCATCCGGGAAAGTATTCCCGGTGTTTTGTGTTTTCGGGCAGAGGAGCCGGAGGGGGAAAGTTGCGGGTTCGATAGGTTAGGGGGTGTGGCGGACGAACGGACTGCGTATCCGGAATCGTCTCGTCGTTCTGAGCAACTTTCATGCTGAAAATATTTTAATCCGAGTTACGGATTAAAAGATATGATTTTCTAAAGTTTTAAATCATTTTTTGAATTTATTTAATTTATTTAATTCATCATTATCCAAAACAGTGTTTGCTGACGTCATCATGACGTCAGCATGACGTCAGCAGTCAACAGAGGTGTTGACTGGTCAAACTGACGTGTGGGTCCAGTGGGACCCACCTGTCATCCTCTGATTAGGTTAATTAGGATTTAATTAACTAATTACTGTTTAATTAAACTAATTAGTCAATTAGGTTAATCTAATTATGATTAACTAATCTTAATTAATTTTTTTTAATAAATTAATTAATTAATTAATATTTTAATTCTGTTAATTATTTATTTATTTATTTATTTATTTTTAAAATTCTTTTTCTTTTTATCAGGGGCGTGGGGGGGCCACTGGGCAGTGGCCCAAGGGCCAACCCGGGTGCGGGCGTGCGGTTACCGGGCACAGGGGCTCGCGGGTGCGAGCGTTCGTGCCCGTGGCACATCCAGGCGCGGCAAGGAGAAGGCCCCTGGGGCGCAGCGGGGCGTCGCCAAAGCGACGCCGGGAGCGGGGCGAGGTACGAGCGGGCGCGGCCAAGGGAGCGGGCGGCGCACACGAAAAGGGGCGCGAGAGGAATGTCAGCGTGGCCGCGGGCGAAGTGGCAGAGGCGACGGCGTAGCGGGGAGGCGCAACCCAGTGCGGGAAGTGCGGTGGTTTGGCCGGAGGCGGGCTCGCGCTGGCCGGCAAGCAGGGGCCGCCGAGAGGAGGCGCGGGCGTACGCGCGGTCGAGCAGGCGAGGCCATGGCCATGGTGGCCGTGAGCGGAATCTCGGGCGGCGGTTGCTGGCGGCATCGAGCAGTGCGGGCTCGCGTGCCAGGGCGCGTGTGGAGGCGCGCAGGGCGCCGTGGTGCGCGCCAGCGCACGCACGCGCGATGCGAGGGAGTGCGGCAGTGGCGCACGGAAGGAGGGGAGCACAGGGCGAGGGAGAGAGAGGAGGGGCGTAGCTCACGGGGTGAGTAGGGAACGGGGCAACGTGCTCGGTGGAGGTCGGGGAGGACGACGGGGATGAGCGACGGAGTGGAGGAGTC
>NC_057807.1:88877354-88886817 GCF_018294505.1 Triticum aestivum
GGGTTGTGTAGTGGATAAGGTGGGGGGGAGTGGCCGGCTGGGCCCTTGCCCAGTTGGGCCGGTGGCCGAATGGGCCGGCCTGTTGGGTCGGCTGGCCCGGGGGTTCTTTTCCTTTTCTTCTTTTAGTTTTAGTTTTCTGTTTTCTGTTATTATTTCTTTTCTGTTTTAATTCATTTAAAAGTATTTAGGCATTTTATAAAAATGTGTTTACTGCACTATAATTACCTATGCCATTTTTTGCACAGACCGAACATCTTTGTTATGATGTTTGAAAACTTTTGATGTTTGACAATAGTTAAATTTTTAATTTGAAAAGTTTCGAACCGACGTGAGATTAGCAACAGTAAACGAGGTGACATGGCATCATTAGTTGAGGTTCACTGTAGCTTAAATACCCGGGCGTTACAAATCTCCTCCACTACAAGAAATCTCGTCCCGAGATTTAGGAGGTAGAAGGAAACAGTGCGGGGTATTCATCACGAAGACGATCCTCGCGTTCCCAGGTGGCTTCGTCTTCAGAGTGGTTCGACCACTGGACCTTCAGGAACTTGATCGCCTTCTGACGTGTGCGGCGTTCAGCTTGGTCGAGAATGCGGACCGGATGCTCTTTATAGGAGAGGTCCTGTTGCAATTCGAGCGCTTCATGGTCCACTGCTCGGATTGGGTCCTTGAAGCAGCGTCGAAGTTGTGACACGTGGAACACATCGTGAACCTGAGAAAGGTTCGACGGAAGCTCCAGTTGATATGCCACCTTTCCACGCCTTTCCAGAATAGTGAATGGGCCAATATAGCGAGGAGCTAGCTTGCCCTTGATCCCGAAGCGGTGAGCACCCTTCATTGGTGTAACGCGAAGATAGGCCTTTTCGCCAGGTTGATAGACCATGTCTTTATGATGACGGTCATAATTACTCTTCTGGCGTGACTGAGCAGTCTTGAGATTCTCGCGAATAATGCGGACTTGCTCTTCGGCATGTTGGATAATATCCGGACCAAAGAGTGGACGTTCCCCCGTTTCTGACCAGTTCAGAGGGGTTCGGCACTTTCGTCCATATAACACTTCGAAGGGGGCCATCTTCAGACTAGCTTGATAGCTATTATTATAAGAGAACTCAGCATACGGAAGAGATTCCTCCCATTTCTTGCCGAAGGAAATAACACAAGCTCGAAGCATGTCTTCGCGAACTTGGTTGACATGTTCAACTTGCCCTTGTGACTGAGGATGAAAAGCAGTGCTGAAAGACAGATGAGTGCCCATAGCTTCTTGGAAACTTGCCCAGAATCTTGAAGTGAATAAACTGCCACGGTCTGAACTGATAACCAATGGAATACCGTGAAGCGAGACAATTCTGGTCATGTAGAGGTTTGCCAGCTGACTAGCAGTGATCGTTTCCTTGACAGCCAGAAAATGTGCAACTTTAGAAAGTCGGTCAATGACGACAAGAATAGCATCATTGCCTTTCTGCGATTTGGGGAATCCAGTGACGAAGTCCATTTCAACATGGTCCCATTTCCATTCAGGAATAGAGATAGGTTGCAGAGTTCCAGCAGGCCTTTGATGTTCTGCTTTGATACGACGGCAAACGTCACATTCAGCAACATAACGAGCAATGTCTTGCTTCATGTTAGACCACCAGAATCTCTGGCGGATGGCTTGATACATCTTCGTACTACCAGGATGGATACATAGAGGCGTATCATGAGCTTCTTTCATAACCTCCTGAGTCATATTCAGGTTTTCCTTCTTACACGGCACCACTAGGCAGCCTTTGAAGTACAAGGCGCCATCATCAGCAATAGTGAAGGATGAGGAACTTCCTTCTTTGAGGTCTTGCTTAATCTTGTAGACTTCAGAGTCAAATCCCTGCATTGTCTTTATGGTGCCCACGAGATCGGGTTCAACAGCCAGGGTATAGAGGGAACCCTGGGAAACAACACGGAGATTCATCTTGCGGAACTCCGGAGGAGGGGGAGCGAGTGCACCCGGAGGAACAATATGGAGGTTTAGCTTTCTGAATTCTTCAACAAGTGAGGGCTGGACTTTGTGAACCCGGAGGTGGTTGCAGTAAGACTTGCGGCTCAAGGCATCAGCCATTACATTAGCCTTGCCTGGGGTATAGGATATACCCAAATCAAAATCTGCAACAGTCTCCATCCATCTCTGCTGACGGAGGTTCAGGTCTGGCTGAGTAAACAGATACTTCAGACTTTGGTGGTCAGTGAAGATCTCGCAACGATTACCGAGTAGGTAATGTCGCCACTGTTTTAGCGCATGAATGACAGCAGCAAGTTCGAGGTCGTGAACTGGGTAGTTCTCTTCGTGAGGGAGCAATTGCCGAGAGGCATAAGCAAACACTTTGCGCTCTTGCATTAGGACACAGCCTAGTCCTTGACGGGAAGCGTCGCAGTAAATGACGAAGTCCTTCTTAGTATCAGGAGGAGCTAGTACTGGGGCAGAAGTCAACTTGTCCTTGAGTGCCTGGAAACTTTCCTGACATTTATCTGTCCACTGGAACTTGACGCCCTTATGCAATAGGTTAGTCAGAGGCCTGGCAATCTTGGAGAAGTTCTCGACGAATCGACGGCAGTAGCTGGCGAGACCGAGAAAACTTCTGACTTGCTTAACGTTCTTCGGAGGAGTCCAATCGAGAATAGCCTGAACTCGTTCAGGGTTGACGGCAATACCATCTTTAGAGATGACATGCCCGAGATAGGTTACTTCGGGAAGCCAGAATTCACACTTGGAGAACTTGGCATATAGCTGATGCTCTCGTAGCTTTTCCAGCACAAGACGAAGATGTTCAGCATGTTCTTCTTCATTCTTGGAAAATATCAGGATATCATCCAGATAAACCACGACGAACTTGTCGAGGTAATCCATGAATATATAGTTCATCAGGCGAGAGAAGGTGGCTGGAGCATTGGTTAAGCCGAAAGACATGACGGTGTACTCGTATGAACCATAACGAGTCACAAAGGCGGTCTTGGGGATATCTTCCTCACGAACACGGATCTGGTGGTAACCCAACCTCAAGTCGAGTTTAGAGAACACTGATGATCCAGCCAATTGATCATACAGATCATTGATCCGAGGAAGAGGATACTTATTCTGAATGGTAGCTTGATTTATAGGACGGTAGTCTTGGACCAATCGGTTTGTCCCATCTTTCTTCTTGACAAAGAGAGAAGGTGCTCCCCAAGGAGAGCAACTTGGGCGAATGAAACCACTTCGAAGAGATTTATCGATTTCATCCTTAAGCTCAAGGAGTTCATGCGGCGGCATCTTGTAGGGTCGCTTGGCTATAGGAGTGGTGCCTGGTTTCAAGTCGATGACGAATTCGACAGCTCTAGCAGGGGGAATCCCTGGGAGTTCTTCAGGAAAGACGTCTAAGAATTCACGCACGACGGGAATGTTTTCAATGCCCTCGAGAGGTGTAGTGTTCAATGCGTTTAAGGCATAAAGTCTGGCCTCGGCATTCCGAACCAGATGAGCATCGTAGCTAATTATTTCATCAGAAGGGTGTAGCAGATGGACGGTCTTAGTGGCGCAAACGATAGAAGCAGTATGCGCCTTTAACCAATCCATTCCCAGAATGAGGTCGATGTTAGACGATTTCAGTATAATGGGCGAGGCACGAAACTCCAACCCTTCGATTTCCACAGGGACGTCAATGCCAACCATGGAGGTCTGACATTGTCCCGCGGGGGTTTTTACCACTACCGAAGTGTTCATCTGCTCAAATTTAACATCGTGCTTGTATGCAAATTCTTCTGACATGAATGAATGCGATGCACCTGTATCAAATAAAACGGATGCTGGTACTGAATTTACGAGGAGTGTACCCATCACAGTAGCAGGCTGGTCTTGAGCTTCATTCAGATCAATGTGGTTGGCATGAACACGGCCATAAGACTTGGCATTGTTGTTGCGGGCCTGGTTGTTTCCCCGGCCAGTAGCTGGAAGGGCCAGTTGATTCCGATTCTGAAAGCAATCCCTAGCACGGTGACCTGGTTGACCACACTTGTAGCACAGGCCATTATTGGGAGTGGGAACAGGAGCTTGGGGTGGCGGAGCTGGAAGCCTTGGCTGCCTAGTTGGAGCAGTAGGCAGACGAGGTGCACCGTAAGACTGCCTTGGGGCTGGTGCATTTCGACGGTACATGCTGTTCGGGATCCATATCTTACGCTTCTGCGAGGGCGGGCCCGAAGATGAGCCCGTGTCACGGTTGCGCCTTTGAGAGCTCTGGTGTTCTTGCAGACCCGTCTCGACATTGATGGCCTTGTTCACCAAGGTGGCGAAATCGGCAAAGTCATGCACTAGAAGTGCGAGCTTGATGTCAGCTTGAAGGCCTTCACGGAACTTCTCCTGTCTGCGAGCATCAGTTGCAATGTCTTCTTCAGCATAGCGGGATAAGTCCAGAAACTCCCGCTGATAAGCTTCAACAGTCTTGTTGCCTTGGGTGAGGTTGCGAAACTCACGCTTCTTCCGGTCCATGACTCCTTGAGGAATGAAGCGGGCACGGAAGGCAGCCTGAAAGTCTGGCCAGGAGATGATTGTCCCAACTAGCAGAGTACGCCTGTGGCTGTCCCACCATTGAGCTGCGGGTCCCTTCAGGAAGAAGGAAGCAAAAGCGACATAGCTGGCAGGGGCTACATCAGCAGACTCCATCTCATAGGTGATGTCACGGAGCCAGTCATCAGCATCCAGCGGCTGGGTTGAGCTGCGGTACACACTTGGGTTGAGGCGTATGAAATCCTGCAGAGTTGTTGTGTTTGGATGCTGGTTCATATTGGGGCGAGGAAACTGAGCCATCACGTTTTCCATGAGCTGGCGATTCATCTCAAGCTGTTGGATCATACCAGCCATGTACTCAGGCGGTGGTGGGAAGTTGCCACCACGACCACGACCAGCTGGTCTAACCATCCTGTTAATATATAACAGGGGTAGTTCAGTATTGAGAATTTTGCATAGACAAGAGTCATTCATGATGAAACATGCATAATAAAAGGAGCACGACAGATACCACATAGATAGTCGGCATAACTTACAAAAGGGGTCGGACATAGAGTTCAGTACACAGAGTTCAGTACATAGATTAAGTCATCATAGGCGGCACGCAGGCTCGCGAGTGCATCTAAGACTAATGAACAAGACTACATCAGTCCCAGGAGGTACTGTGAAGGTAGCTGTAACCTGACAGCTGGTAGTGAGGCAACGGATAGTCCTCCATGTCAGTGGCCTGGGGGCCGCGGATACTCTGGTGTAGAACCCGACGCTCAGGTGGCAGAAGAAGACCAAGTGCGGGAGAGTAGCCTCCCACCTCTGGCCATCCGACACCGTGGGGCATCACGGTCCTGGCTGGGTAGATCGCAGAACGCGGCAGCTGTCCAGACCGGACAAAGGGGTGCAACCGCGTCAGAGCCCTGTAAAGGTGCTAACGAGTGGTGTACAACTCGTGGCGAAGAGCTCTGTTAGCTCGGTCCAGCCCATCAGCATGCAGAACCACGCGCTGATGGTGGAAAGGCTCTCGGGTGACGGTGGAGTAGGCGGCAGTGTAGTATCCCTCCGCACCAACGTCAGATGCGATAGGAATGTGCCTGAAAGGGGAAGTGTCCAATGCCTGATACTCTCCACGAAGACGTGTCAGAGCAGCATGAGCCGCATCGTGAACTGCCATCTCGATGGTCACTCCAACACCATGAGCGGTGTGCAGCACGGTAGTGGACTCATACTCCCGAGTGTAGAGGTGGACGATGGCACGGTACTGCTCCTGGTTAAAGTCCTGGTACTCCTCGTAGACGGTGTACTCAGGGTGCCAGCGATAACCCAGATAGGTCATCATATCAGCTAGCACAGCAGGTGATCCTGAGGCACCAATGGCCGCAGTGTGGCGCACGACCTGCCTCGCGGGTTCCATCTGAAAACAAAGATGTTTCAATGGAGTCAAATGACAACACGGGCACTATTCAAAATGCTATCCTGCAGAATAACTATGGCTTATCCAACTTTGGGGTGAACGTGGTAACGGGATCCTAATGTTAGAGTTAGTAAATTCGTTTAACCCGAGTAGAAAAGAGTTCAGAGTCCCAGAATAAAGGTCGAGGAGTAAAAGATCCTAGTACCACCCAATGGCGACGTGGGCCCGTAAGGCTCACAGCCATGTTAGTAAAAGTTTTGTAGTGACTAGACTCGACTTCGGCCAAGGAGTGTGAAAGGGGGATTCCTACAGGCAGTCGGCTCTGATACCAACTTGTGACGCCCCCGATTCAATCATACACTAATCATGCACGCAAATGTGTACGATCAAGATCAGGGACTCACGGGAAGATATCACAACACAACTCTACAAATAAAAAAAAAGTCATACAAGCATCATAATACAAGCCAGGGGCCTCGAGGGCTCGAATACAAGTGCTCGATCATAGACGAGTCAGCGGAAGCAACAATATCTGAGTACAGACATAAGTTAAACAAGTTTGCCTTAAGAAGGCTAGCACAAACTGGGATACAGATCGAAAGAGGCGCAGGCCTCCTGCCTGGGATCCTCCTAACTACTCCAGGTCGTCGTCAGCGGGCAGCACGTAGTAGTAGGCACCTCCGGTGTAGTAGGGGTCGTCGTCGACGGTGGCATCTGGCTCCTGGACTCCAGCCTCTGGTTGCGACAACCAGAAAGAAAGGAAAGGGGAAAAGAGGAAAGAAAGCAACCGTGAGTACTCATCCAAAGTACTCGCAAGCAAGGAACTACACTACATATGCATGGGTATATGTGTAAGGAGGCCAATTCAGTGGACTGAACTGCAGAATGCCAGAATAAGAGGGGGATAGCTAATCCTGTCGAAGACTACGCTTCTCGCAGCCACCGTCTTGCATCAAGTAGAAGAGAGTAGATTGATGTCCTCCAAGTAGAATCTCCAAGTAGCATCTCATAGCATAATCCTACCCGGCGATCCCCTCCTCATATCCCTGAGGTAGAGCGACCACCGGTTGTATCTGGCACTTGGAAGGGTGTGTTTTATTAAGTATCCGGTTCTAGTTGTCATAAGGTCAAGGTACAACTCCAAGTCGTCTTGTTACCGAAGATCACGGCTATTCGAATAGATTAACTTCCCTGCAGGGGTGCACCACATAACCCAACACGCTCGATCCCATTTGGCCGAACACACTTTCCTGGGTCATGCCCGGCCTCGGAAGATCAACACGTCGCAGCCCCACCTAGGCAAAACAGAGAGGCCAGCACGCCGGTCTAAACCTAAGCGCACAGGGGTCTGGGCCCATCGCCCATAGCACACCTGCACGTTGCGTACGCGGCCGAAAGCGGAACTAGCCCCCTTAATACAAGAGCAGGCTTACGTTCCAATCCGGCGCGCGCCGCTCCGTCGCTGACGTCTGAAGTGCTTCGGCTGATACCACGACGTCGGGATACCCATAACTACTCCCACGTAGATGGTTAGTGCGTATAGGCTCGTAGCCAGACTCAGATCAAATACCAAGATCTCGTTAAGCGTGTTAAGTATCCGCGAACGCCGAACAGGGCCAGGCCCACCTGTCTCCTAGGTGGTCTCAACCTGCCCTGCCGCTCCGCCACAAAGATCCACACAGAGGGCCGTCGGGACAAAGGTCCTTTCAGCCCCCAATCCGTGAATCACTCGCGGGTACTCTTCGAGCTGACCCGACTTTAGTCACCATCTGTATAGTATGTATGTATGTATAGTATATACCCGTGATCACCTCCCGAGTGATCACGGCCCAATATTATAGCAAGGCAGACTGACACGAAGGTAGGATTGCAGGTAAGGTATCAACAGATGTAGCGACAATGTCAGGCTATGCATCAGAATAGGATTAATGAAAGCAGTAACATGCTACACTACTCTAATGCAAGCAGTATAGAGGAGAATAGGCGATATCTGGTGATCAAAGGGGGGGGCTTGCCTGGTTGCTCTGGCAAGAGAGAGGGGTCGTCAACTCCGTAGTCGAACTGGGCAGCAGCAGCGTCGGTCTCGTAGTCTACCGGAGAGAAGAGGGGGAAGAAACAATGAATACCAAGTAAACAGATGCATATCGATGCATGACATGTCAAGAAGCGATGCTAGGCGTGCCCTAACGTGGTATGAGGTGGTACTGGTTAAGGGGGGAATCATCCGGGAAAGTATTCCCGGTGTTTCGTGTTTTCGGGCAGAGGAGCCGGAGGGGGAAAGTTGCGGGTTCGATAGGTTAGGGGGGTGTGGCGGACGAACGGACTGCGTATCCGGAATCGTCTCGTCGTTCTGAGCAACTTTCATGTTGAAAATATTTTAATCCGAGTTACGGATTAAAAGATATGATTTTCTAAAGTTTTAAATCATTTTTAGAATTTATTTAATTTATTTAATTCATCATTATCCAAAACAGTGTTTGCTGACGTCATCATGACGTCAGCATGACGTCAACAGTCAACAGAGGTGTTGACTGGTCAAACTGACGTGTGGGTCCAGTGGGACCCACCTGTCATCCTCTGATTAGGTTAATTAGGATTTAATTAACTAATTACTGTTTAATTAAACTAATTAGTCAATTAGGTTAATCTAATTATGATTAACTAATCTTAATTAATTTTTTTTAATAAATTAATTAATTAATTAATATTTTAATTCTGTTAATTATTATTTATTTATTTATTTATTTTTAAAATTCTTTTTCTTTTTATCAGGGGCGTGGGGGGGCCACTAGGCAGTGGCCCAAGGGCCAACCCGGGTGCGGGCGTGCGGTTACCGGGCACAGGGGCTCGCGGGTGCGAGCGTTCGTGCCCGTGGCCACATCCAGGCGCGGCAAGGAGAAGGCCCCTGGGGCGCAGCGGGGCGTCACCAAAGCGACGCCGGGAGCGGGGCGAGGTACGAGCGGGCGCGGCCAAGGGAGCGGGCGGCGCACACGAAAAGGGGCGCGAGAGGAAGGTCAGCGTGGCCGCGGGCGAAGTGGCAGAGGCGACGGCGTAGCGGGGAGGCGCAACCCAGTGCGGGAAGTGCGGTGGTTTGGCCGGAGGCGGGCTCGCGCTGGCCGGCAAGCAGGGGCCGCCGAGAGGAGGCGCGGGCGTACGCGCGGTCGAGCAGGCGAGGCCATGGCCGTGGTGGCCGTGAGCAGAATCTCGGGCGGCGGTTGCTGGCGGCATCGAGCAGTGCGGGCTCGCGTGCCAGGGCGCGTGTGGAGGCGCGCAGGGCGCCGTGGTGCGCGCCAGCGCACGCACGCGCGATGCGAGGGAGTGCGGCAGTGGCGCATGGAAGGAGGGGAGCATGGGGCGAGGGAGAGAGAGGAGGGGCGTAGCTCACGGGGTGAGTAGGGAACGGGGCAACGTGCTCGGTGGAGGTCAGGGAGGACGACGGGGATGAGCGACGGAGTGGAGGAGTCCGGCGAGGGAGAGCAGGCCGGCGGAGAGGGCTCCGGCAACGGGCGATCCGGGCGGCGGCGAGGGCCTCCTCCCTCGATCCCGAT
>NC_057807.1:88887202-88916757 GCF_018294505.1 Triticum aestivum
GGGGGGGGAGTGGCCGGCTGGGCCCTTGCCCAGTTGGGCCGGTGGCCGAATGGGCCGGCCTGTTGGGTCGGCTGGCCCGGGGGTTCTTTTCCTTTTCTTCTTTTAGTTTTAGTTTTCTGTTTTCTGTTATTATTTCTTTTCTGTTTTAATTCATTTAAAAGTATTTAGGCATTTTATAAAAATGTGTTTACTGCACTATAATTACCTATGCCATTTTTTGCACAGACCGAACATCTTTGTTATGATGTTTGAAAACTTTTGATGTTTGACAATAGTTAAATTTTTAATTTGAAAAGTTTCGAACCGACGCGAGATTAGCAACAGTAAACGAGGTGACATGGCATCATTAGCTGAGGTTCACTGTAGCTTAAATACCCGGGCGTTACACAACAACAACTCGAGCCTAGGCGAAGCTTGTTTGCTCCCTAGCCATCGAAGCCACATCAATTCCATCACAACTAGACGTAGGCTTTTACCTTCATCGAAGGGGCCGAACTAGTATAAACCCCCGTGTCTTTGTGTCCGCTTTAACCCCTTCAAGTTAACCCGTAGCGATGGCTCCACGACTAAGTCCTTTCACTAGGACATCTGCCATGACAAATCCACGACACCCTGTGTGGCGGCTTATGTTGAAGTTGATAACGAAAAAACACATCAAGATGCTCTTGATTTGTTGGATGAAGAGCGTGACCTTGCGGCGGCTCGGTCGGTGATATACCAGCAAGATTTGCATCGCTATCATAGCCGCCGGGTTAAAACTCAAACCTTTCAAGAAGGCGATTTGGTGCTCCGGCTCATCCATGATCAAACAGACATGCACAAATTATCCCCACCTTGGGAAGGACCCTTTGTGGTCAGCAAAAACCTGAACAACGGGTCGTACTACCTCATTGATATTCGAGACCACAAGGACTCACGCACATCGGAGGAGGAGAACCATCGGCCTTGGAACATTGCTCATCTTCGGCCTTATTACACTTGAGCCACTCGCTCTTGTGTTGTACATATTTTCGTCCATGTATATATTATGATCAAGAATAATAAAGCCGGCATCCCTGATAATTCAGGGCCTTTGTTGTTTCATTTATGAGTATCTTAGTCTTTATTGTCAGTTCATAAGTTCACTTGGGGGGCTTCCTGCTCATTGAGTATAGCTGTGACCACCCTATTGATCCGGCTTACACACCTTGTTAAAAATTACTTGGAGGCTTCCTGCTCATTGAGCATAGCTATGACTACCCTATTGATTCGTGTTATACGCCTGGTTGCAAATCACTTGGGGGCTTATTGCCCAAGTTAAAGTTTACCAAAGAGAACTTGCTGCAGTGCACAGTTCAAACATAGGTATCCTATTGATGTCTGCTAGAACTAAGTCGGTATTTCCCCAAAGAGGAAGGGATGATGCAGTATATCAACGGTGGTTATTTCCCTCAGTGATGAGAGCAAGGTTATCGAACCAGTAGGAGAACCTCCTCACACCACGTAAACAGCACCTGCACACAAATAACAAATACTCGCAACCCGACGTGTTAAAGGGGTTGTCAATCCCTTTCGGGTATGGCGCCTTAAGATAGGCAAATAATGTGAGGTAAAAGTGGTAGATAGGATAAATAGATCACGAAACAAACAGCAGCAAGGTATTTTTGTATTTTTGGTGTAGTAGATCTGAAAATAGATGCAAAGGAAAATAGATCACAAAGACAAATATGATGAAAATAGACTCGGGGGCCGTAGGTTTCACTAGTGGCTTCTCTCGAGAAAAATAGCAAACGGTGGGAGAACAATTACTGTTGGGCAATTGATAGAACTTCAAATAATCATGACGATATCCAGGCAATTATCATTATAGGCATCACGTCCAAGATTAGTAGACCAACTCCTGCCTGCATCTACTACTATTACTCCACACATCGACCGCTATCCAGCATGCATCTAGTGTATTAAGTTCATGGAGAAACGGAGTAATGCAATAAGAACGATGACATGATGTAGACAAGATCTATTTATGTAGAAATAGACCCCGTCTTGTTATCCTTAATAGAAATGATACATACATGTCGTTTCCCTTTTTGTCACTTGGATCAAGCATCGTAACATTGAACCCATCACAAAGCACCTCTTCCCATTGCAAGATAAATAGATCAAGTTGGCCAAACAAAACCCAAATATCGGAGAAGAAATATGAGGCTATAATCAATCACGCATATAAGAGATCAAAGAAGACTCAAATAACTTTCATGGATAAAAGCATAGATCTGATCATAAACTCAAATTTCATCGGATCCCAACAAAGCAAAAAGACTTACATCATATGGATCTCCAAGAGACCATTGTATTGATAATCAAGAGAGAGAGAGAGAGGAAGCCATCTAGCTACCAACTACGGACTCGTAGGTCTATAAAGAACTACTCATGCATCATCGGAGAGGCACCAATGGAAGTGGTGAACCCCTCTGTGATGGTGTCTAGATTGGATCTGGTGTTTCTAGACTCTGCGGCAGCTGGAATTGATTTTCGCCGACTCCCCTAGGGTTTCTGCACTATTTGGGTATTTATAGATCAAAGAGGCGGGTCAGGGGGCACCCGAGGTGGGCACAACCCACTAGGGCACGCCTGGGACTCCAGGCGCACCCTAGTGGGTTGTGCTCCCCTTGGAGCATTTGTCAGGTGCTTTCCAAGCCAAATGGATGTCTTCTGGCCCAAAAAAATCCTCAAAAAGTTTCGTTGCGTTTGGACTCCGTTTGGTATTGATTTCCTACGATGTAAAAAATATGCAGAAAATAGCAACTGGCACTGGGGACTATGCCAATAGGTTAGTACCAAAAAATGATATAAAATGATTGTAAAACATCAAAGAATGATAATATAAACGCATGGAACAATAAAAAATTATAGATACGTAGGAGACGTATCAGCCTCCCCAAGCTTAATTCCTACTTGTCCTCGAGTGGGTAAATGATAAAAACAGAATTTTTGATGTGGAATGCTGCCTAACATGTTCATCACATTTCTTTTCTTTATAGCATGGACATTTGGACTTTTATATGGTTCAAAGCAATAGTTTAGTTTTGACATGAAGACTTTAATACTCAAGCATACCAACAAGCAACCATGTCTTTCAAAATATCAACACTAAAGCAAGTTATCCCTAGCCCATTATGCTCAATCATTGATCCATTCATGAAACACACTCGAATATTAGCTACACCCAATGCTCAAGTACGATCGTAGTGCCCCTTAGTTGGTTCTTTATAAGAGAAGATGGAGACTAAAATTCAAAAATAAAAATTTCAGAAGTAAAATAAAGGCCCTTCGCGGAGGGAAGTAGGGATTTGTAGAGGTGCCAGAGCTCAAAGCTTAAATTGAGAGATAAAAACATTTTTGAGAGGCATACTTTTCCCACCAACGAAAACGACTTAGAGCTCCCAACACTTTCCATGCTAGATACATCATAGGCAGTTCCCAAACAGAAAATAAAGTTTATTCCTTTTTCCACCATTACTTTCACTTTCCATGGCTAACTGTATCCACGGGTGCCCTCCATACCAACACTTTCCAAGGAATTTATTATTTGACAACATAAATTAAATTCATTTTCCATTTCAGGATTGGGCATCCCTAATACCTTTGTCGTACTCTCATGCAATGACAAGTGAATAAACACTCATCGTGAGAATAACACATCTAGCATGGAAAATATTGGCCACCCCTCACTGCCTCGCGACCGGTACAGCACACAAAAGAGAAATTTATTTTGAAAATTAGAGATGGCACATGAAAATTTTCTTAGAACGGCATGGAAATACCGCATATAGGTAGGTATAGTGGACTTATATGGCAAAACTGGTTTAAAGGGTTTTGGATGCACAAGTAGTGATCATACTTAGTGCAAAATGAAGGCTAGCAAAAAGATTGAGAAGCGACCAACCAAAAAGCAAAAAATAGCGTACCCAAGCATTAAGCATAAGTAACACCAAATAAATGCACCACAAGTAGGATATAAATTTCATTGCATAACTATTGACTTTCGTGCTTGCATGGGAATCACAAACCTTAACATAAATATTCTTACTAAAGCACAATTGCTCATCAACATGACTCACATATCATATCATCATATCTCAAAACCATTACTAAGAATCAAGTTTATTTTTTCCAATGATCTTCATGAAAGTTTTTCTTATATTTTCCTTGGATATCTATCACTTTGGGACTATTTTCATATGTTGCTTTTCGTAAGTCAAACAAATATAAGTGAAGAACATGAGCATAATTTTTATTTCTCTCAAAATAATCTAAGTGAAGCAAGAGAGAATTTCTGAAAATTTTACTAACTCCGAAATAAATCTAAGTGAAGCATGAGAGCATTTCTTCAAAAATAACAAAGCACACTGTGCTCAAAAAGATATAAGTGAAGCACTAGAGCAAATACATGGCTCTAAAAATTTAAGTGAAGCATAGGAGCAATCGTAACATAATTTTTGGCTCTCTCAAAAAGGTGTGTTCAGCAAGGATTCAACACTTAAAACGTAAAGCAAAACAAGCAAAGACTCAAATCATACAAGACACTCCAAGCAAAACCCATAATATGTGACAGAATAAAAATATAGCTTCAAGTAAAATACCGATGGTTGTTAGAAGAAAGCGGGGATGCCACTAGGGGGCATCCCCAAACTTAGTTGCTTGCTACTTCTTGAATATTATCTTGGGGTGCATGCGTCGGGCATCCCCAATCTTAGCCATTTGCTAATCCTTATTCCTTTATCCATCGTAAGATCACCCAAAACTTGAAAACTTCAATCACACAAAACTCAACAAAACCTTTGTGAGATCCGTTAGTATAAGAAAGCAAAACACTACTATAAGTAATGTTACAAACCTATTCATATTTTGTTTTTGCATTATATCTACTGTATTCCAACTTTTCTATGGCAAAAACTCATCGAAGAAAACCATAGAATCATCAAAACAAGCACACAACGCAAAGAAAACAGAATCAGTCAAAAACAGAACAGTCTGTAGAAATCTGGATATTTATAATACTTCTGTAACTCCAAAAATCTTGAGAAATTAGGAAAACCTGAGTAATTTGTATTTTAATCTTCTGTAAAAAGAATCAACTCAAAAACACGTTTCTGTGATTTACGAAAACTATTTTTGTGAGTGCATAAGTTTCTGTTTTTCAGCAAGTTCAAATCAACTTTCACCCAAATCAACCCAAAGGCCTTGCTTGGCACAAACACTAATTTAAACCACAAAACACATATAACCAGAGGTATAATTGGGTATTTATTAAAAACAGCAAGAAAACCAAAAAGCAAAAAGATACAAGTTGGGTTGCCTCCCAACGAGCAGTATCATTTTACGCCCCTAGCTAGGCATAACGTGTAGGATCTAAGTTTTGTCATCTTTGGTTCTAGATACATAGGATGCCCTCATGATTGATTCATATGGCGTAATTCTTGTTCTAGGGAAGTGTTCCATTCCCTTCCTTAGTGGAAACTTAAATTTAATATTGCCTTCTTTCATATCAATCACGGCACCAATAGTGCGTAAAAACGGTCTATCAAGAATAATTTTACAAGACGAATTGCAATCATTATCATGAACAATAAAATCTATGGGAACATAATTCCTATTTGCAAGAATAAGAACATCATTAATTCTTCGCATAGGCTTTTTAATAGTAGAATCCGCTAAGTGCAAATTTAAAGAGCGTTCTTCAATATTGGTAAGACCAAGCACATCAATAAAGATTTCGGAATTGTAGAAACACTAGCACCCAAGTCACGTAAAGCAAGACACTCATAATTTTTAATGTTGACTTTTATAGTAGGTTCCCACTCATCATGCAATTTTCTAAGAATTGAAACTTCTAATTCCAACTTTTCTTCAAAAGCTTTCATCATGGCATCAACAATATGTATAGTAAAAGCTTTATTTTGTTCATAAGCATGGGGTGAATTTATCATGGATTGCAACAAACAAATGCAATAAACCAAAGAGCAACTATCATAATTAAAGTCTCTGTAATCCAAAATAGTGGGCACATCCCTAGTTAAAGTCTTGACCTCTTCAAACCCACTTTTATCAAATTTTTCAACAAGATTTTCACCCTCCGAATCATAGGGACGCCTTCTACCTAAAGTTGACTCTTCTCTAGTCCCTTTTTAATCAATCTTAATTTTACTAAAGAAAGAATCAATAGAAGAAACACCAATCATTTTAAGATCTTCATCACTTTTATAAAAGTAATCACTAGAAAGCGCTCTTTCTAAAAATTCTCTTTTAGCTATAAGCATAGCAGTTCTTTTCTTACTTTCATCCATAGAAACATAAAGAGCTTCAATTGATTCTTTCACTTTAGGCACAAAAATTTTCATCTTGAGAGTTTCTACATCATGAGAAATTATATCAATACTTCTAGACAAATCATCAACTTTATTCAACTTTTCTTCTATGGAAGTATTGAAAGCTTTTTTACTATTGATAAATTCTTTAATATTGTTTTATAGATTAGAGGTGTTTCTATTATTATTATAAGTAGGATTACCATAGGAATTACCATAATTATTAGAAGAATTACTAGGAAAAGGCCTAGGATTAAAATTACCTCTATAAGCATTGTTATTAAAATTGTTTTGCGAGACAAAATTCACATCTATGGCATCAGTATTTTGCTCAATCAAAGTAGACAAAGGCATATCATGAAAATCAATAGGAACACTTTTATTAGCAAACAACTTCATAAGAGCATCAACTTTTTCACTCAAAGAATTTATTTCTTCTACCAAATTGATTTTTTTACTAGTATGAGCTCTTTCGGTATGCCACTACGATTAATTTGCCATAATATTGTCTAGCAATTTAGTAGCTTCACCCAAAGTAATTTCCATAAAAGTACCCCCGCGGCAGAATCTAAAAGATGACGAGAAACAAAATTCAATCCTGCATAAAAAATATGTATGATCATCCAAAGATTTATCCCATTAGTTGGGCAATTCCTTAGCATCAATTTCATCCTTTCCGAAGATTGTGCAACATGCTCATGTTCAAGTTGCTTGAAATTCATGATCTGGGTTCTAAGGGAAATAATTTTTGCGGGCAGAAAATACTTAGTGATAAAAGCATCCTTGCACTTGTTCCAAGAATCGTTACTATTGCAAGGCAAAGAAGAAAACCAAATTTTTTCACGATCTCGCAAAGAAAATAGAAGTAATTTCAACTTCACGACATTATTGTCCACATCTTTTTTCTTGTGCATATAGCATAATTGCACGAATGTGTTAATATGGGATGCGGCATCCTCATTAGGAGTACCGGCAAATTGATCTTTCATGGCAAGATTCAGCAAAGCAGTATTAATATCACAAGACTCCGCACTAGTGGTGGGAGGAGCAATCGGAGTGCTAATAAAATAATTGTTGTTGGTATTTGAGAAACCACACAACTTGGTGTTCTCTTGAGTCATGATAACTTCACAACAAGATTGCAGTAAAAAACAGATCTGACGAGAAAACGGTCAACAAAAAGGAAGGCGAATAAAATGGCAAATTTTTGTGGAGTGGGGGAGAGGAAAACGAGAGGCAAATGGCAAATAATGTAAATTGCGAGGAGATGAGATTTGTGATTAGGAACCTGGTTGATGTTGAAGATCTTCCCCGGCAATGGCTCCAGAATTTCCTTTTGATGTCTGCTAGAACTACGTCGGTATTTCCCCAAATAGGAAGGGATGATGCAGTATAGCAACGGTAGGTATTTCCCACAGTGATGAGTCCAAGGTTATCCAACCAGTAGGAGAACCTCCTCACACCATGTAAATAGGAACTGCACACAAATAACAAATACTCGCAATCCGATGTGTTAAAGGGGTTGTCAATCCCTTTCGGGTATGACGCCTCAAGATAGGCAAATAACATGAGGTAAAAGTGGTAGATAGGATAAATAGATCGTGGAACAAATAAATTGCAGCAAGGTATTTTTGTATTTTTGGTTTAGTAGATCTAAAAATAAATGCAAAGGAAAATAGATCGCCAAGGCAAATATGATGAAAAGAAACTCGGGGACCACAGGTTTCACTAGTGGCTTCTCTCGAGAAGAATAGCAAACGGTGGGAAAACAATTACTGTTGGGCAATTGATAGAACTTCAAATAATCATGATGATATCCAGTCAATGATCATTATATAGGAATCACGTCCAAGATTAGTAGACCGACTCCTGCCTGCATCTACTACTATTACTCCACACATCGACTGCTATCTAGCATGCATCTAGTGTATTAAGTTCATGGAGCAACACAGTAATACAATAAGAACGATCTTTTTTTACATGATGTAGACAAGATCTATTTATGTATAAATAGACCATATCTTTTTATCCTTAATAGCAACGATACATATGTGTCGTTTCCCTTTCTATCACTGGGATCAAGCACCGTAAGATCGAACCCATCACAAAGCACCTCTTCCCATGGCAAGATAAATAGATCAAGTTGGCCAAACAAAACCCAAATATCGGAGAAGAAATACGAGGCTACAATCAATCAAGCATATTAGAGATAAAAGAAGAATCAAATAACTTTCATGGATAAAAGCGTAGATCTGATCATAAACTCAAAGTTCATCGGATCCCAACAAACACACCGCAAAAGGACTTACATCATATGGATCTCCAAGAGACCGTTGTATTGATAATCAAGAGAGAGAGAGAGAGAGAGAGGAAGCCATCTAGCTACTAACTACGGACCCATAGGTCTACAAAGAACTACTCACGCATCATCGGAGAGGCACCAATGGAAGTGGAGAACCCCTCCGTGATGGTGTCTAGATTGGATCTAGTGTTTTTGGACTTTGCGGCGGCTAGAATTGATTTTCGTTGACTCCCCTAGGGTTTATGGAATAATACGGTATTTATCGAGCAAAGAGGCAGTTCAGGGGGCACCCGAGGGGGGCACAACCCACCAGGGCGCGCCTGGGCCTCTAGGCACACCCTGGTGGGTTGTGCTCCCCTCGGGGCACCCCCCAGGTGCTTTCCTGGCCCGCTGGATGTCTTCTCGCCCAAAAAAATCCTCAAAAAGTTTTTGCTGCATTTGGACTCCATTTGGTATTGATTTCCTGCGATGTAAAAAACATGCAAAAAACAACAACTGGTACTGGGCACTATGTCCATAGGTTAGTACCAAAAAATGATATAAAATGACTATTAAATGATTGTAAAACATCCAAGAATGACAATATAACAGCATGGAACAATAAAAGGTTATATATACGTTGGAGACTTATCACGTACATCACTTGGGGGCTCCCTGTTCAATGAACATAGCTTTATTTACCCTTTTGATAGGCTTGTACGCTAGGTGTAAACACCAAATTCCGGTTTATCCTGCCCTGTATGTCTGCCACTCCGCCCAGGTAATCCTAGAATGACCCGCCATACTCATGTGAGGCCCGG
The DNA here is from genome assembly GCF_018294505.1 of Triticum aestivum. Taxonomy (NCBI): domain Eukaryota; kingdom Viridiplantae; phylum Streptophyta; class Magnoliopsida; order Poales; family Poaceae; genus Triticum; species Triticum aestivum. The sequence continues at coordinate 88,896,655 of NC_057807.1, forward strand.
CTTACAGGTTTGAATGAAGGATTACTCAGTGGTTGTGCGGCTCATGAACAACACTTGATAATGAGGCTTGGTAGCCTACGAGAGCCTTGCTTTTTTGATTTTTTATTTTCTCTAAATATTGTTTGGGTTCATATCCTTGTACCATATTGACATATGGTTTTAAATGATTCAGGCCATGTAGCCTTAATCATTATCGCTCATATTTGAGCTTATCTGGGGTTTTGATAACCCGTTCTTGCTTTGGACGTTAAGTCGCCAGTATACTTGGATTGTGCACTTGGAGTTATGCGCTCTAAGTCTTTGGGCTGTCATCCTCACTAGATATGCTGATGTAAGCCGGCAGGGTGAACCAATTTCGCAGGTATGTTTTACTTGTTATATAAATATGCGAGGTTTTGATAACCCACCCTGGTTATAGACTTTAATGTCGCCAGATAACGTCTTGTTGGGCATTGTGACCCACCCTGGTGTAAACCACCAGGGTATATGCTATTTATTATGATTGCAGGAACATTGAAAAATAGTATAATCTACCTTGCAAATTTATCAAAGCACACTGAAAATACATCAGTAGTTTGAATCTTAAAACATGCACGATGGCATGATAGATCATGGTTTTCAAACTAGCCTATTACAAGGCTCTCCAAGGCCCGTGTTGATTAAATTGTTTTGAAAAGAAAGCACTAAGTTGCAGTTTGAGAGTCGTTCCCTTGGGTCAATTGTTCTGGGCTTGGCGTGTTGAAGACTCCGGGTCATGTTGCACCAGTTCTTCTTCTTGTTCTTCACCCATTGGCTAGAAGTCAAATGTGGCCCAATTGATCCCAGTCAAAGCTCTAAATACAACTTCATCATCTATAAGGCTTGACGGATCAATATCAGGAGTGAAGGTGTGCTTACATGTTGGCGGGATGAGGTCCCTGGCCTCATGAACTAATGTTGTTACTCTTGAGTTGCCTTTGGTATAAGCCGCTTGATATTTTGACAAGTCAGTTTCCTCTGCTAGCTTGCTGGCCAAATGGCGCATTTCTCTTACGCACTTGGTGAAATCTTCTGCTTCGAAGGGAGACCCGTCTTCTTTCAAGCTTGGGCAGCCAGTGGCTAATTCTTCCGGGTCAAGTTCTACTTGCCATGCCTTTGCCCGGCTCAGCAGTGATGTCACCGGCTCTAGCGGCTGATAGCTTCAGTTGATCAACTCTTTGCGGAAACACAAATAGTTTCTCCAACACTTCCTTGATGAGTGAAGGTGGTTGCTTCTTATGTGAGACAGCAGAAATAGCACGTTGAGCGCCGGTGTACAACTGCTCCACAAGGGTATATGCAGCTTTAAGCTTTACACGCATGTCTTGACCCAGCTTGGAACCTCTGGAGCCTGCATCAGCAAAGATATTGATAATCCAACTAATGATCGTTATACATTGGCGGTGAAAGATGGAAGTTTAACATTTCTTACCAAAGATAGTGGTTGTCATGCTATTAATCTGATGCTTTAGGCCAGATAACTCGTCAGCCACCGACTTAAGAACAGCCTCAGCATCTTCAGCTCTCTCTCGGCGTTGAAGTCTCTTTTCAGCTTTTCAGTCTCTTCTAAGGTAGTTTTCAGCTCTGACTTGGACTTTTGGTCTCTGATTATTGGGACTTGATGTTCTGTCGCGGATCAGTGACTTGGGATTCCTTCATATTTAATTCATCCTGCAATATGCAAAAGATAGGCAGCATTGTAATCATCTTCTTTGAAGTCCCAAGCATAATACAAGTATTTTACTTGGCACTTGGGGGCTAATGCACATTGCTCTTTTTTAAGGCAAATCTTTAATGACTCGGCTTAGCTATGAAGCTTAAGCCAGCCCTTGAGGGCTACGTAGGTGGATTTTTTCACAAGTATGGTGATAAGTCCCAGCTTCACTATGCAGCTTAAGTCAGCCCTTGCGGGCTACATATGCGGATTTTAGCACTACAGTTTGAAGTCCCGACTTAACTTTCCAATTTTAAGCCGGCCCTTGGGGACTACTCGTTTTGATTCAACAGTTACAAAATGCTATGGCATAGCTACAAGATAAAAGAGGTTGTTTAAGTCCACAACATATTCAATTCTTTCATATTCAGTAGACTTGGCGGCTGACAGATAAACTTATATGAGAAGATCTTGTTAGTGCTTACCTCAAAGCACTCCTTCATGAGGTTAACCAAGCCGGCTTCAAAGTCACGACTGGTGTGAAGACAGTTTAAATAACCCACGTGAATCTCATGAGCGTTGAAATGGGCATAACTTTCCAAGTCAAGCTTCCATTTGCCTTGTCCACAGCTGAAAATTCTTCTTTGCTGCTATGTTTGGATAAGACAGTGGGATTACTCGGCTCTGTGAAGACAACTCCAATACAATGCCATCTTCGGCCTCTTGTGCAACAGGCTTTATGGGACTTGGCAGCTTAGCATTGGCCGGATTGACATCCACGGAGTCCATTATGACATTGTGCTCTTCTGGCGGTGGATCATCAATAGCTGCTTCAGAGGTTTGATGCAAAGATTCAGACATTATCTGCTTCTCCAGGTCAGCGGCCTTGGGATCTTTGATGGCGTTGGTGTCTTCGCCCGTCTTAGTTGTCTTCACCTTCTTGCTTGGCTTGTCTTTACCGCTGGCAAAAAGACATAAAGATATTAGCATGATAATTTACAAAGGGTTTAAAAGCAAGGAAATTCATTATTCTCACCGAGGGGCGACTTTGAAAAGGGGGATCTGAGTCCCAATGGAGTCACCAGATGAGGAGTAAGAAGTGCCCTGATAGTTTGAATCAGAAGGGTTAAGGGGTTGTTGAACAAGACCCGCCTTTGGAAAAGCCAAGTCGGAAAACTGTGAAACGTCTGCTCGGCATTTGCGAGGGACTGGTGTATTGGGTACACCAGATAAGAGATTCCCGCCGCCACTATTCCGGGTCATGCGGTGAACTTCATGCTGCTGCTTCTTCAAAATAAAGTTGGGATCCAAGTAAGCTAAAGGGTGAGAAAACCTTACTTTTCGGCTCACTTGTCGAGTTCTCTATCTCGGCATAGTTTCTGAGTTAGAGGAAAGGATAATTACCTCTTCATCATCTGCGCGGCTGGCCTCCTTGTCATCCTGAGAGTTTTCAGCATCAATAAGGTGTATAAAGAAAGAGCAAAGGGAGTCAAGTTCTACCTCCGACTCATTGTCATTCAAAGCAAATAGCTCTAAGGTGTTCATTTCCTTCGTGGAGGGCTTTCTGGGAGCCTTATTCTTTGTCCTGGTCTTTTTGGCCAATTTATCCTGAAGCTTCTTGCTCCAGAAGGGGGAATCAGCCTGCAGAAGTTCAAGTAATAATGAGAAGGCAGATTGACAAATAATGATTTAGTGAAAGTTGTTTAAAGTACTTACAACTGGAGCTTTGTTAAGGGTCCAGAAAGGATTGAAGCCTATCTTGCTACAAGTTTCCAAGCTCTCATTAAGCAGTGTCTTGGTCATCTTATTGATTGCATCATCATCCAGCTCTATTTGACAGTGGCACTAGGGATCTTTGACATTACCAGTATACTCACACATTAAGCCGGGCCTACAGCTTAAGGGTAAGATCCTCCATGCGACCCAGCATCGAACTAGATCGGCTCCATTCAAACCATTAGCCATTAAGGCCCTAATCTTTGAAAAAATGGGCATATATTTGGCCCGTTCTTCTGTGTTGATCCGCTCTGGGCGATGGTGTCTGTTGTTAAGCCGGTTTTCATGAAAACCCCGCAGCGGATTTTCGTCCGCTAGAGATGTGTCTTGACAATAAAACCACGTTTGGTTCCAGTCCTTAGGATGATTGGGAGGTGCGGCAGCAGGAAAAGTGGCTTCTTTCCACCTCTGAATGGAAATGTCACCTAGTTCTAGGCAAGGCCCGTCTGTGAACTCGGCCTGGCGGTTCAAGTAATAGAATTCCCTGAACAATTCTATAGTGGGCTCTTGTTGAAGATACACTTCACAAAAAACTTGAAAATTGCAGATGTTTGAAGCAGAGTTGGGCCCGATGTCTTGAGGATGAAGTTTGAAGAAATGTAGCACATCACGAAAAAAAATTGAGCCGGGTGGAGTGAAACGACAACTTTGACTTCTTTTGGGTCAGGGGTGGTCTCGGTTCCTGGGACTCTCCAGTGGATAACGTTCTTTGCGGCCAAGACGCCCACCTGAACATGCTCGTTCAGTGTCTGCTCGGTAACCCGGGAGGTGACCCAGTTGCATGAGGTAACAGTTTTGGTCATTTTGTTGATGAAAGCCTAAAAAAGGAAAATATTACCGGATTAAGGTTATGCTGTTAAGCCGTCCAATGATCAAAAAGTAAGTGCAATGCTAATTCATATGCAGAAGAATAAGTGCTATAAAGGTCAGCATGGTTAAACTAGAAGACAATGTCGGGTTATACAGATTGTGAACATATATTGGCGGCTCAAAAAGGGGACTAATGCTATATGACGGGTTACGACTTATCGTATAAGCCGCCCGCACGATTGCAGTGCGACAAATCTATAAGTGAAGTTTTGCTAAGTGATGGGCAAACAAGTTCCACAGATTAGTTCTATGATTTTGGATCTACAACAGTTCAAAAAACAAAATAAATCTTAACATAAGGTTATGACAGTGGAGGAACTCGTCTACTTAGATGAGATTTTGTACAGAAAGGGTACCTTTTACAATCAAAAAGGGATGCTGAAACTACCACTACGCAGCTTTAATGTTGGGTTCAGATCAAATTATGCGTTCTAGGGAGAAAGATGAAGACCGGTGAAGAACACTAATGAACGGCAGAAACCATAATGCAGATCTGTTACACGGGAAGACACTACTGCAGGATGTTGTTAACGTGACACTACGATCAGGACCCTTTGACGAAACTATGTGCGATACATTAATCACAAACGGTGGTGTAAAAAACCGTCAAAAAAGGTGCAAAACATTTTCGATGAGGATGCATCAAACACGGTTCAGATTTTAGTTCCGTGTGTGATGTAGGGAATACGGTTCAGTGCAATTAACCGTTTGCGATGAGGGGCAACAAAAGAAATAGGCAGCCAGATGAAGGTGTGTGTGATAAACAGCATACGGTTCACTAGGATGAACTATTTGTGATTAGGCAACACAAAAGAAACAGTCAGCCAAATCAAGGTGTGTGCGATATACGGCATGCGGTTCACGCGGATGAACTGTTTGTGTTGAGACAAGAGAACATAAACGGTTCAATATGACAAGATGTGCATGATACGCGGCAAACAAGTCTATAATCAGAAATGTGTGCGAAGACCGATAATAACACAGACAATTGCTGCTAATAAGACATGTGTGTTGTGCAATGGGATTGCATACAGAACAACAACATATATATTACATGCATGATTAACCAAATTAAACATCCAATTACATAGGTGGCTAGCTACTACAACCATGGCATTTGCACACACCAAAGTAAACTATTACATGCATAATTTCATAGGTGGCTACTACACACATGACACTTCCACACACCAACAAAGTAAACTATATATTACATGCATGATTAACTAGCATAAATGATCATGTGATCATCATCTACTTCTTGTGACGCTTGCTCTGCTTGTGGCTCGATTCGGGCTTGTAGATTTGGGTAACGAGGCACTTCCTCATGTCAACGATCCGTCTGTACATCTCGAAGCATGTGTACACGCTCTTGGCCGCGAACCTGAGGTGAGGTTCATCCAGTCTCCGCACCCAGGCCCTGTTCCAAGATACGGCAGTTGTTCTCTAGGCATCCTGCTTCATCTTTTTGTAGTAGGGGTTGATGGTGGCCGAGGCGAGTTTGACCAGGGAGTCCTTCTCCGTGCTGCCCCAGACCCTGTAGTGGTCACGGATTTCGACAAGGTTCTCGCAGGCCAAGCCCGTAACACTGAGCGCTTTTACATTGTCAGTGGTTTCCACTGTGGCGAACTTGTAGTCGGTGCTGTTGACAAATCTGTTGAACGGTCACAAGGCTCTCTGGCCATGCAGTAATGGTAGATGAGGACATGATGGCACATGCACAACTGGGTGGTGGCAACCTTCTGATCTATGTCGGGACCATCGTCGGTGTACTGGAGGTCGATGCCGACCACCTTGTACTTGTCTCCAGCAAGCAACTGCTCAACGGTGTTAATGTAGTCGTCCACCATGGCCGGGTCGATAGTGTACACCCCCAAGAGATCTGTATCCCTCGCATGGGTCTCTACTTTATGCTCGCCGAACTCCATTGGAGCGCCGCTAGACATCCCCTCTCTATGTGTCGTCGTGGGTGTGCTTGTTGTGTTATGGGGCGCGATCGAAAGGTTGAAGAGACTAAGGCTATAATGGCCGCGGGAATTAAAGGGGAGGTCGGACGACACGTCCTGATGGCAGTTCTAATTCGCAAAGCGTAACTCCATTGTGCCACACATAACTGCACCGCGTGGCAACGCACGTGGCACAACCGCATGCATATGGGGCCCCCGACGTGATCATGCGCAGGCCCAACCGTTGGCAGAGCGCGCGCGGAGGGACGCGAGCAGAGCGCTCCGCGGTCGCCTCAACGGTGAGCAACCATATATATATATATAGCAGTTGAACACGCAAGGAAAAGCTGTCCACAACCCAAGCGCGTCGACGGACGTGAGCAAAGCACGCCGTGGCGCCTAACGGCGAGCACAGCGCGCCACAGCGCCTAACGGTTGAACTGTTTGTATAGATTAAGCACGACTGCTTAATCTATGAATGAAATATATGCTTAATTACTGAATTTTAGTTGCAAAAATTAGATAGTCCTAGTGATTTTTAGCTGCATATTTTGACAAATCGCCATTGAAACTGCTGGATGTCCTCTCTGTATGTGTCATCGTGGGCCCAAACACTGGCAGCACAACTTATAAATTGACACGATGGAGTACTAGTTACAGTGATGCATATAATTAAGCAAAAGGATCACACATGTCTTTATTGACTGGAACGCGAATGCACACTACTAGAAATAAGGCTGTTAGTGGCGCACCAGTTTTTGCTATTAATGGCGCACTATAGGTGCGCCACTATTAATACGCCACTAGTAATTGTTAGTAATGGCGCACCTTTGATGCCCCATTGGTAATCCAAATACCAATGGCGCACCACATGGTGCGCCACTACTAACCCTTAGGTGCTCCACTGGTATTCCCTCCAGGTGCGCCACTAATAGCCTTATAGGTGCGCCACTAGTAATAAAGGAAGGTGCGCCACTAATAAGGGCTTAAATGCGCCACTAGTAATGTATTTGGAAAACAAAAAAAAATTCAAATTTACAGAAAACAACCTATAAGGAAAAATAACTTAAAAACAAAAAAATGAAATAGAATCATAATTTTTATTATAGTAAGAATATTACAATGTCTTTACAAGTATCCAATAAAAGGAAAATTGCAAGGAAATAAAAGAAAATCCTAAAACTAATCTTCTAGTAATATTTTCTTCTTTTTCTTCACTTTATCCCTGCAAAATGTAACAAAATAAACAGAAAAACAAACAAACTATTTATGACATGTCAATACTGTTATTTTTTATGCAGAACTAGATATGAGCATATATTTCTAGAATTACATGGTGTGAATATTGTATGAGTAAGATTATAATGGAAATGAATTTTGATAGGAGCCCACTTTCGACGAGTATTTATCTCACAGAGCTAAATAATCATGGCATTTACCTTTTGATAGTATTATTATACTATACTACCAGTATACTACTCCACTTGGATTTTTTAGATGAGCAGATCTGAGATAGACATCTGTTCAAGTGGCTATAGGTAGGCTTGAAGAATTCTCATCGGTTCAAGTGGCTACAGGTGGTTGCACAGCTGGAATATAGACTACTAGTACTATTTGAAAAGAAAACAAGAGCAAATCTGAACATACTAGTCAGATCCGATCACATTGAGCTAGAAAGAAAATTCATCAGGAAACAGATGGCCGGCGACTTACTTCCAGACGTTGAGGATCTCGTTGTGCCCGGCGAAGACGCTGCGGAGTGCGTCGCAGACGGACTGCTCACAGCGATAGCTGCCGCAGATGAACTCGTTGTCCTGCAGGTAGTCCAGCAGCCAGGGAATTAAAGATAGGAGGGCTAGAATTGAAAGAACTAACAATTCATGAGTAGGGCAAACATAAACATGCTCAAGTATAACAAAAAGGAGAACACCCAATTCTATGCAATAACATAGAAAAAAGGAATAATTTAGCTAATGCAGTTGAGCTCATATGCTTTAGAAGTGGTCATACGATGTGTTTAGCATTCCCATACCATGGTGTCCGTTTTTCTTCTTCTAAGGAGCACACACTCTTTGTGGTATTGTGGTTATACTAAGTTACTAACTCACGAGCAAGCAATCTCAAACAAGTATCAGCAAAAAAAGGGTTACTTACTAAGTCGAATCCTGTTCTTTAATGCAGCTAAACAAACATATGATGTGATAGGTAAAATACCCTTTAAAGCAGGACTGATTCCAGAGTCTATGATGTTCACCAATCAACGCGGTGCTCTATATTTATGACTGCGAGAACTGAAAACAGAGTATCCGAAAAAAGTACTAGAACACAAGCAGCGACATAGACAGAAAACAGGAATAGTTCAGCCAGATGCAGTTGAGCCAGTTGGCATACAATTCAAGAGTTGTTAAGAATCAAATTAAGGGTGTGTGGCATTTCCATATCCTGGTGTCTTTATCTCCAAAGAACACTAATACTCTGTTTGGTAATATTAAGTTACTAACCGGAAGCCTCTTTTAGTGCAGCTAAACAAATACATGCTCAAATATGTTACCTATTCTTTAGAACAGCGCTGATTCCAAAATAAGCAACGCAAAGCATGTACATTACCCCTAGATGGTATGACCCGAAGGTGAAAAGCATGTCATTTGTGTTTACTTGGCCTCTCTGAATAGCCAACTCCTTGACCCACTCTTTCACAATCTGCATTTCAAACATGCATATTGTTCACCAGACGATAAATTACCAAAAGGTAATGCCAACTCGCATATGGAAGGAGGAAACAGCCACCTTGTCAAGCTTCCCCAGCACCTCGTCTTGCCTGGCGGCCTCCTCCTTGCTCTTGTACAGACCCAGCTGGGCCAAAAGCTAAGATTTTGATCAACAAGCAAGGCTTTAATCGGTTCATCTAGTACTTGGTTGAAATAGGAAGGTAAAGAAGACCAGAATATACAAGTTTTGTGGAGTGTTTTTTTTCAGCTCACCATAGAGAATTGGTAGCTGGTAAACTTGGTTGGTGACACATATGATTGTGAAGTTGTTGGTATTTCACCAAGTTTCAGGCTAAAGCTAGACCCGGGTTCTGTCTGAAATCTGAACTGACGAGTTATAATAAGCTCAAGACTGCAGTGACTTTATTCATCCCTATCCAGTATACTCTACTAGTGCAGAAGTGCATTTGTTGTCAAAATTTACTTGGTTGTAAGCGGGAGGTGAAGAACGCCAGAATTATACAACCTGGCAGCCCAAGATTCAGATGTTATATGCCGTTCGTGTTGCTCAGGGAAACTTGGATCAGAAGTTCAGAACCCAAGATTCAGATGGCATGATGTAGGTGACTCCTAGCAAAATGAGAGCACGCGAGAAACGGCAGGGAGGGAGCGGGTGTTACTTAGCTCACCTGGGAAACGAAGAAGTGGCCGGATGCGTGCAGGAGACGACAATACGAAGCGCTCAACTTGGCGGCGCCGGTGGGAATGGCGACTCTAGCGGCTCTGGCGCTACTGCTGTGCATCTCCATGACCTCCATGGATAGGTGCGCCGCCGCTTAGTACAAGGTGGGCGGGCTGGACGCGTGGGGGGTGCCGCCGTCCAGCAAGTTGGACGTGTATGTGCGGTGGGCCAAGTCCGTCCCCGTCAAGCTCGGCGACGCCCTCTTCTTCCTCTACCCGCCCAGCCAGGACAGTGTCATGCAGCTCACCGCCAAGGCCTTCACCTCCTGCGATGTGTCCGACCCGCTGCTCAAGCTGGAGGACGGCAACTCCGTCTTCAACCTCACCAAGCCCGGGCGGGCCTACTTCAGCAGCGCCGCCTCGGCGTGCTGCCGCAAGGGCGAGAAGTTCAAGCTGCGATGATACTTGAAAGAAACAGAATCGTAGCCTCGAAGCGGCCAACATGTGGCAATAATCGAATCAGAGCGGCAGATCGGTTCGAACCTACTCCAATTCCTGTGAGCTATGGAGGTCAGCCTCCAGCGGCCCGTCGAAGGACCGCATAATCTGGAAGCTAGACGAGGATCTGGAAGCCCGACTATGGCCGTGGCGGCTGGATCTGGGGCCTTCGGGTGGCGGGGAGCTCCTCCTCCTGCATCTCGGCAGCCTCCACACACCGGAGCAATGGCCTCGCCGGAGGATGTGGTCACCAGCTCTCCTCTGGATCCGGTGAGGAGGGTTGGGGAAGGAGCTCACCACGGCTCCATGCCCTGGATCTGGTGTGAGGGAGGGGGAAGGGGGCTCGCCGTGGTCGGGAGGGAGAGTAAGAGGCGGGTGGCCGGGGCTTCCCGATCTAGATCGAAGTCGAGGGAGGTGGGTGGGTGTGTCAGGAGGAAGGGGAGGGGAGAGAACGTGACTAGAGGGAGGGGATAAGGGGTGATAGCAATGGCGCACTAGTAGGGGTGCGCCATACGTATAGATAGCAATGACGCATTTTTTACTGGTGCGCCATTACTAGTTAAAACTAGTAATGGCGCATTTTTCTCTGGTGCGCCACTGCTAAATCTGGGAGGGGTGTGGGGCCAAAACAAAACTAGTAATGGCGCATCATACACCAGATGCGCCATTAGTAATATGGCTACTAATGGCGCATCCATATCTGGTGCGCCACTTCTATATAGCAGTGGCGCACCACATACATGGTGCGTCATTAATGTCCATATTAGCTATAGTCGTTTTTGTAGTAGTGGCAATAGCACAATAAGAATTAAGGACGCAAGAAGAAAGATGCATCCATCAAGGTATGACCTCCTCCTTCTCAACTCAGTGCACCAGGCCACCGACCGGCGGCTAAGGATCGGCGGCTTTTGTGGCGAGGTCAAGGTGCTTCTCAGCAAAGGCATCCAAGGCTTCCAGCTGGTTGAAGAAGTCAAACATCATAGCATCCTCACTGGCCTTGTAGATACCTATGTACATGACTGCTTGTAAACGTGGATTGTAGGTCAGCAAAATCTTGCAGGGAGAGGCGCCTCGCGGCGAGCGCGACCTCCAGATGGACATTCTTCGTGGCGTCGGCGGGCAGTCGCAGGGCCACCAATGCTTGAAAGAGGTTCCGACAATGGAGGACGGTTAGGGTGGCAGGCAATGAGGAGCCCGGCCGCGCAGGCTGGAGGAGTACGGCGATGTCGTCCGTGAGCTTCTTGACGACGGTGAACTTGTTGGTGGTGGCAACGATCATCTGGTCCAACGGAGAGTCGTAGCTGGCGTCGACGGCGGCCATCCACCAGCCAGTCGCCAACACCGTCTGGAGACGATCCTCGATGCCATGTCGCAAGCCGGCATCGTGGACCGTCTGGCACAGCCACTGACCGCTCGCGCGCATCGCTGCCATGGGTCTGGAGTGAGCACTTTTGCACTTAGTGTAGGTGCTTAGGCAAATGCTTAGGTGCGTATGATGTGGTAGATGCATTGGAATGGAGGGGCGCATTCATATGAGTGTAAACTGCGTTGCATTCACATCATGCTGCCTCTTTTCCCGGTCCTCCTCCCATTACTTCCCTCATGCATTCATGATGCTAATTGAAGGAGGATGCATCATTGGTCGTTCAACATTTCGGGAACCGCTACCCTCTCCCTCGTCTGCATTAAAGCTGTATCAAGAACTGCGCTGCCTGCTGCACGCCTTGCTAAACACACCTCCTCGCCTCCATCTAGCTTAATTACTGAATTTTAGTTGCAAAAATTAGATACTGCTAGTGATTTTTAGCTTCATATTTTGACAAATCGCAGTGTTATAAGGTTGACAAATGGAAATGTTACCAGATCAACAAATGACAATCTTTCCAGTTTGACAAATGGAAACATACCCAATATGATAGATGCAAATCTTACCAAATTGTTTGTAAAGTGGTAGCACACGGGTCATCCAAAACAACCGTTTGTGTTGAAGAGATGCACAAATCCTGCTCTTACTTTGCATACGGGTGTTCTTTCTAAAATGTTTGCGATCAAGTGCCATTAAAACCTATAGCCATTAAAACCAAGACACATGGCGTCATGTGAATGGCTAAAATTTGAATTATACACATAAATGCATTGAAAAACTCAATTAATGCATAAAAATGTTCAAACGAACCCCGAAAAATCCCAAAAAATGACATAACACTCCTGTTGTTCTATGTTGACACGAGAAAAAATTTCAAAGCAATAAGAGGCAATGGATATCGTTTTGTCCCCAAAGGTGGGACGTTCCCTACCAAAACCATCAGGCTTGTTGTGAGAAAATCTAGTTTGTGAGAAGCATATCCCCAAACCTGCCCCAAATGGGACAAATTTTTTACCACGACATGTTGATGCCACACCATAATAGCATGCATGCCAAGTTTCCTGAATTTTAGACGAGATTTGGATTTATACTATAATTTAAAAACCAGGTATCTCAATGTTTGCGGCCGAGTGACGGTGGGAGGGTGTTTGACGACATTCATTCTCATTTCTTGCATGGGACCTAATTAAGCATGCAACAAAGCACACAGATTTGAATTTTCAACCAATTTATATGCATTAGAGCATATGTGTGCATGTATTGTTCAAATTTGAATTATGAACATGAATGCATAGAAAACTCAATTAATGTATAAAAATGTCCAAGCGAACCCCCTAAAATCCCAAAAAATGACACAACACCCCTGATGTTCTATGTTGACACAAGCAAAAAAATTGAAATCGAGAAGAGGCAATGGATATCGTTTCGTCTAGATAGGTGAAACGTTCCCTACCGAAACCATCGGGCTTGTTGTGAGACGCTCTGGTTTGTTAGAAGCATATCCCCAAACCTGCCCCAAATGGGACAAAAAAATTACCATGACATGTTGATGCCGCTTGATACGTCTCCAATGTATCTATAATTTTTGATTGTTCCATGCTATTATATTACCCGTTTTTGATGTTTATGGGCTTTACTTTACACTTTTATATCATTTTTGGGACTAACCTACTAACCGGAGACCCAGCCTGAATTGCTGTTTTTTGTGCCTATTTTAGTGTTTCGAAGAAAAGGAATATCAAACGGAGCCCAAACGGAATGAAACCTTCAGGAGCGATCTTTTTGGAACAAACGTGATAATGGGGACTTGGAGTGGACGTCAAGCAATAGAGGAGGCGGCCACAAGGGTACCCGGCGTGCCCCCTAGGGATGGGCGCGCCCCCGACCCTCGTGGGCCCTTCGAGCGTCCACCGACCTACTTCTTCCTCCTATATATATAACAATGTACCCTGAAACCATCGAGGAGCACCACGAAAACCTAATTCCACCGCCGCAACCTTCTGTATCCGCGAGATCCCATCTTGGAGCCTTCATCGGCGCTCCGCCGGAGGGGGAATCGACCACGGAGGGCCTCTACATCATCTCTAAGGCCCTTCCGATGAGTTGTGAGTAGTTTACCATAGACCTTCGGGTCCATACTTATTAGCTAGGTGGCTTCTTCTCTCTCTTTGAATCTCAATACAAAGTTCTCCTCGATCTTCTTGGAGATCTATTCGATGTAACTCTTTTTGTGGTGTGTTTGTCGAGATCCGATGAATTGTGGGTTTATGATCAAGTTTATCTATGAGAAATATTTGAATCTCCTCTGAATTCTTTTATGTGTGATTAAGTTATCTTTGCAAGTCACTTCGAATTATCAGTTTGGTTTGGCCTACTAGATTGATCTTTCTTGCAATGGGAGAAGTGCTTAGCTTTGGGTTCAATCTTGCGGTGTCCTTTCCCAGTGACAGCAGGGGTAGCAAGGCACGTATTGTATTGTTCCCATCGAGGATAAAAAGAAGGGGTTTGTATCATATTGCATGAGTTTATCCCTCTACATCATGTCATCTTTCTTAATGCGTTACTCTATTCTTCATGAATTTAATACTCTAGATGCAGGCAGGAGTCGGTCGATGTGTGGAGTAATAGTAGTAGATGCAGGCAGGAGTGAGTCTACTTGCCACGGACGTGATGCCTATATACATGATCATGCCTAGATAATCTCATAACTATGCGCTTTTCTATCAATTGCTCGACAGTAATTTATTCACCCACCGTAATACTTATGCTATCTTGAGAGAAGCCACTAGTGAAACCTATCTTTTGTCATATAAGTTTTACATCTACTTTTGTTTGCATCTTTTACTTTCCAATCTATATCATAAAAATACCAAAAATATTTATCTTATCATATTATCTCTATCAGATCTCACTTTCGCAAGTGGCCGTGAAGGGATTGACAACCCCTTTATTGCGTTGGTTACGAGGTTCTTGTTTGTTTGTGTAGGTGCGTGGGACTTTTGAGGAGCCTCCTACTGGATTTATACCTTGGTTCTAAAAAACTGAGGGAAATACTTACGCTACTTTGCTTCATCACCCTTTCCTCTTCAAGGAAAACCAACGCAAGCTGAAGACTTAGCAAGGAGGATTTTTGGCGCCGTTGCCGGGGAGGTCTTCGCTCAAGTCAAGACATACCAAGTACCCATCACAAACTCATCTCCCTCGCATTACATTATTTGCCATTTGCCTCTCATTTTCCTCTCCCCCACTTCACCCTTGCCGTTTTATTCGCCCTTCTTCCGTTCGATCTTGTGTTACCATGTGCCTTCTTTTTTCTTGCATCTTTGCTTGCTAAGATCTATGGATCCTCATCCGCTTGCTAATCTTTTTAAGAGATCCAATTATGATGAACCAATTTCTAGTGATTTGAGTGCACTATATTATCTTTATGAGGATTTGCTTGAAATTCGTGAATATGAAAATTGTGATGAAGAAATTTATGAAGAGATTCATGATAACTCCTTGAATAAAAAGCATGATTGCAATGATTCTATTATAAATTCTATTAATGTGAATTGTGTTAATGATATGGAAAACCCTAAGCTTGGGGATGCTAGTTTTGCTATGTCCACTACTTGTTGCAATGATCATGATTGGGGTGATTCTTCTTATAATCTTGAAATTTTATTTAAGCCCCATGTTGAATATGAGATTGATAATAATGTTTGCAATAACACTGAAAGTGGGTTTGGAAGAGTGTCAACTTTAGATCCCACATATTTGGATAATGTTCAATCTTATGAAGTTTTTGATAAAAGTGGGTTTGGAGAGGTCATGACTTTAGTTAATGTTAATCCCACTATTTTGGAAGAGTGCCAACTTTGCATGCATGTGGATCGTGTTGAGAATATTTTACGTGATAGCTATATTATTGTATTTTCTTATGATACCGCATGTAATTATTATGAGAGAGGAAAATATTGTTGTAGAAATTTTCATGTTGCTAAATTACCTCTCGTTATGTTGAGATTGCTATCATTTCTTTCCGCTTCCTTGCATATGCTAGTTTTTGCTTGCTATGATAAAAAAATTACTATAAGATGCCTATGCATAGGAAGTATGTTAGACTTAGATGTGATTTTCATATGCTACATGATGCTCTCTTCGTGTTTCAATTGCTATCTTTTATGTGAGCATCATTGAATTTATCAATGCCTAGCTTGGGACGTTAAACAATTGCGCTTGTTGGGAGGCAACCCAATTTTTTTTTTGTTTTTTTGTTTTTGTATCTGTTTAGTAATAAATATTTCATCTAGATTCTGTTTAGATGTGTTTTCATGTTTTAATTAGTGTTTGTGCCAAGTAGAACATATAGGATAACCTACGGTGATAGTTAATTTGATTCTGCTGAAAAACAGAAACTTTGCGTGCACGAAAATAATTTTAGTAATTCACAGAAACGTGCTTTTGCGTTTATTATTTTTGCTGTAGATCAATAGACAAATTTCCCAGGGCTTCGTATTTTGGTAGGATTTTTAGAGTTCCAGAAGTACTCAAGAGTTACAGATTGCTACAGACTGTTCTGTTTTTGACAGATTCTGTTTTTCGTGTGTTGTTAGCTTATTTTGATGTGTCTATGGCTAGTATCAAGGGGTATGAACCATATAGAAGTTGGAATACAGTAGGTTTAACACCAGTATAGATAAAGAATGAGTTCATTACAGTACCTTATGTGGTGGTTTTTCTTTCTTGCACAAACGGAGCTCATGAGATTTCCTGTTGAGTTTTGTGTTGTGAAGTTTTCAAGTTTTGGGTAAAGATTTGATGGATTATGGACTAAGGAGTGGCAAGAGCCTAAGCTTGGGGATGCCAATGGCACCCAAATATATTCAAGGATAACCAAAATCCTAAGCTTGGGGATGTCCCGGAAGGCATCTCCTCTTTCGTCTTCGTCTATCGGTAACTTTACTTGGAGCTATATTTTTATTCACCACATGATATGTGTTTTGCTTGGAGCATCTTGTATGATATTAGTATTTGCTTTTTAGATTACCACAATCATCCTTGCTGTACACACCTTTTGGGAGAATCCCACTTGATTATAATTTATTAGAATACTCTATGTGCTTCACTTATATCTTTTGAGCTAGATAGTTTTGCTCTAGTGCTTCACTTATATCTTTTATAGCATGGCGGTGGCTTAATTTTGTAGAAATTGTTGATCTCTCATGCTTCACTAATATTATTTTTAGAGTCTTTTAGAACAGCATGGTATTTTATGTGGTTATAATATTGGTCCTAGAATGATGGGCATCCAAGTTCGATATAATAAAAACTATCATATAGGAAGTGAATTGGATGCTATGATCTGTTTGATACTTTATAATTGATTTGAGATATAGAGGTGGTAAAATTAGAGTCATGCTAGTTGGTTGATTATGAATTTAAAGAATACTTGTGTTGAAGTTTGTGATTCCCATAGCATGCATGTATGGTGAGCCGCTTTGTGATGAAGTTGGAGCACAATTTTATTTATTGATTGTCTTCCTTATGAGTGGCGGTCGGGGAGGAGCGATGGTCTTTTCCTACCAATCTATCCCCCTAGGAGCATGCGCGTAGTACTTTGTTTTCAAAGGCCTGTAGATTCTTGCAATAAGTATATGAGTTCTTTATGATTAATGTTGAGTCCATGGATTATACACACTCTCACCCTTCCACCATTGCTAGCCTCTCTTGTGTCGCGCAACTTTCGCCGGTACCATACACCCACCATATACCTTCCTCAAAACAGCCACCATACCTACCTATTATGGAATTTCCCTAGCCATTCCGAGATATATTGCCATGCAACTTTCCATCATTCCGTTTACATGACACGCATCATCATTGTCATATTGCTCTTTGCATGATCATGTAGTTGGCATCGTATTTGTGGCAAGGCCGCCTTCCTAATTTTCATACATGTCACTCTTGATTCATTCCATATCCCGGTACACTGCCGGAGGCATTCGTATAGAGTCATATTTTTGTTCTAAGTATCGAGTTGTAATCTTGAGTTGTAAGTAAATAAAAGTGTGATGATCTTCATTATTAGAGCATTGTCCCAGTGAGGAAAGGATGATGGAGACTATGATTCCCCCACAAGTCGGGATGAGACTTCAGACTTTAAAAAAAGGCCAAAGAGCCCACCAAATAAAAAAGTGAGAGAAAAGAGAGAACGGACAGTGTTACTATCCTTTTTACCACACTTGTGCTTCAAAGTATCACCATGATCTTCATGATAGAGAGTCTCCTATGTTGTCACTTTCATATACTAGTAGGAATTTTTCATTATAGAACTTGGCTTGTATATTCCAATGATGGGCTTCCTCAAAACGCCATAGGTCTTCGTGAGCAAGCTTGTTGGATGCACACCCACTTAGTTTCTTTTGTTGAGCTTTCACACATTTATAGCTCTAGTGCATCCGTTGCATGGCAATCCCTACTCACTCACATTGATATCTATTAATGGGCATCTCCATAGCCCGTTGATACGCCTAGTTGATGTGCGACTATCTTCTACTTTTTTTCTTCTCCACAACCACCATTCTATTCCACATATAGTGCTATGTCCATGGCTCACGCTCATGTATTGCGTGAAAGTTGAAAAGGTTTGAGATTACTAAAGTATGAACCAATTGCTTGGCTTGTCATCGGGGTTGTGCATGATTAAATACTTTGTGTGATGAAGATATAGCAACAGCCAGACTATATGATTTTGTAGGGATAACTTTCTTTAGCCATGTTATTTTGAGAAGACATGATTGCTTTATTAGTATGCTTGAAGTATTACTATTTCTTATGTCAATATGAACTTTTATTTTGAATCATTTGGATCTGAACATTCATGCCACAATAAACAAAATTACATTGAGAAATATGCTAGGTAGCATTCCACATCAAAAATTCTGTTTTTATCATTTACCTACTCGAGGACGAGCGGGAATTAAGCTTGGGGGTGCTTGATACGTCTCCAACGTATCTATAATTTTTTTATTGTTCCATGCTATTATATTACCCATTTTGGATGTTTATGGGCTTTACTTTACACTTTTATATCATTTTTGGGACTAACCTACTAACCGGAGGCCCATCCCGAATTGTTGTTTTTTTTGCCTATTTCAGTGTTTCGAAAAAAAAGGAATATCAAACGGAGTCCAAACGGAATGAAACCTTCGGGGGCGATCTTTTTGGAACAAACGTGATCCTGGGGACTTGGAGTGGACGTCAAGCAATAGAGGAGGCGGCCACGAGGGTGCCCGGCGCACCCCCCACCCACGTGGGCCCCTCGAGCGTCCACCGACCTACTTCTTCTTCCTATATATACCCACGTACCATGAAACCATCGAGGAGCACCACGAAAACCTAATTCCACCACCGCAATGTTCTGTATCTGAGAGATCCCATCTTGGAGCCTTCGCCGGCGCTCTACCAGAGGGGGAATCACCACGGAGGGCCTCAACATCATCTCAAAGGCCCTTCCGATGAGTTGTGAGTAGTTGACCACAGACCTTCGGGTCCATAGTTATTAGCTAGATTGCTTCTTCTCTCTCTTTGAATCTCAATACAAAGTTCTCCTCGATCTTCTTGGAGATCTATTCAATGTAACTCTTTTTGTGGTGTGTTTGTCGAGATCAGATGAATTGTGGGTTTATGATCAAGTTTATCTATGAGAAATATTTGAATCTCCTCTGAATTCTTTTATGTGTGATTAAGTTATCTTTGCAAGTATCTTCGAATTATCAGTGGTTTGGCCTACTAGATTGATCTTTCTTGCAATGGGAGAGGTGCTTAGCTTTGGGTTCAATCTTGTGGTGCCCTTTCCCAGTGACAGCAGGGGCAGCAAGGCACGTATTGTATTGTTGCCATCGAGGATAAAAAGATGGGGTTTATATCATACTGCATGAGTTTATCCCTCTACATCATGTCATCTTTATTAATGTGTTACTCTGTTCTTCATGAACTTAATACTCTAGATGTAGGCAGGAGTCGGTCGATGTGTGGAGTAATAGTAGTAAATGCAGGAAGGAGTCGGTCTACTTGTCACGGATGTGATGCCTATATACATGATCATGCCTAGATAATCTCATAACTATGCGCTTTCTATCAATTGCTCGACAGTAATTTGTTCACCCGCCGTAATACTTATGCTATCTTGAGAGAAGCCACTAGTGAAAACTATGGCCCCCAGGTCTATCTTTTATCATATAAGTTTTCTATCTACTTTTATTTGCATCTTTTACTTTCCAATCTATATCATAAAAATACCAAAATATTTATCTTATCATATTATCTCTATCAAATCTCACTTTCGCAAGTGGTCGTGAAGGGATTGACAACCCCTTTATTGTGTTTGTTGCGAGGTTCTTGTTTGTTTGTGTAGGTGCGTGTGACTTTTGAGGAGCCTCCTACTGGATTGATACCTTGGTTCTCAAAAACTGAGGGAAATACTTACACTACTTTGCTGTATCACCCTTTCCTCCTCAAGGAAAACCAACGCAAGCTCAAGACGTAGCACCGCTCCATGACAGCATGCCAAGTTCATGAATTTCAGACGAGCTTTGGATT
>NC_057807.1:88917096-88943063 GCF_018294505.1 Triticum aestivum
TATATATCTCAATTTTTGCGGCCGAGTGACAGTGGTAGGGTGTTTGACATTCATTCTCATTTCTTGCATGGGACCTAATTAAGCATGCAACCAAGGACACATATTTGAATTTTCAACCAATTTATATGCATTAGAGCATATGTGTGCATGTTGTTCAAATTTGAATTATCCATATGAATGCATAGTAAACTCAGTTAATGTATAAAAATGTCCAAGTGAGCCCCCAAAAATCCCAAAATTTGACACAACACCCCTGTTGTTCAATGCTGACACTAGGAAAAAAATTCAAATCGAGAAGAGGCAATGCATCTTGTTTCCTCCAGAAAGGTGAAACGTTCCCTACTAAAACCATCGGGCTTGTTCTGAGAAGCTCTGGTTTAATTTGCGAGAAGCATATCCCCAAAGCTGCCTCAAATGGGACAAAAAATTTACAATGGCATGTTGATGCCGCTCCATGATAGCATGCCAAGTTTCATGAATTTCACACGAGCTTTGGATTTACTAGAATTTAAAAACCAAGTATATATCTCAATGTTTGCGGCTGAGTGACGGTGGCAGGGTGTTTGACATTCATTCTCATTTCTTGCATGGGAGCTAATTAAGCATGCAACCAAGGACACAGATTTGAATTGTCAACCAATTTTTATGCATTAGGGCATATGTGTGCATGTAGTTCAAATTTGAATTATGCACATGAATGCATAGAAAACTCAGTTAATGTATAAAAATGTCCAAGCAAACCCCAAAAAATCCCAAAAATTGACACAATGCCCCTGTTGTTCTATGTTGACACTAGGAAAAAAATTGAAATCGAGAAGATGCAACGGATATCGTTTCGTCCAAAAAGGTGAAATGTTCCCTACCGAAACCATCATGCTTGTTGTGAGAGAAGCACTGGTTTGCGAGAAGCTTATAGCATAACCTGGCCCAAATGGGACAACATTTTTTTACCCCAGCATCTTGATGTTGTTCCATGATAGCATGCCAAGGTTCATGAATTTCAAACGAGTTTTGTATTTACTATAATTACAAAAGCAAGCACCTAAACATCTGCCGGAGAGCCACGGTGCCGTGGTGTTTGAAATTCATCCCCATTTCTTGAATGGGACGTAAGCATCAATCCATGGACACGTATATCATTTTACAACCCATTTTGGTGCACCGGAGCATGTGCATGTGGTTTAATTTTGACTTGTGCACCTGGAATTCCTAGAAAACCAAGTTACCGTATAAAAATGTCCAAACGAACCCTGAATAATTCCAATTTTTTTGAAGACACACCTACAGTTGCATGTTCACTACAGATAGATGTTCTAGCAATTCAAACACCATCCTTTGCAGTTGTGACCCCATTATGTAATTCAAATCAAGATGAAAAATCAAGTAGATCCCACAAAGTTTATTATCACCAACTGTGTGAGATGCAGTACAAAATATCCTGGAGCATCGTCGGTGTATAGTACGCCTATGGATTACTCGAGAAGGTTCGTCGGCTACAGTCCACAGCCCACTGTGAATAAGGGACCGTGTCTGATGACACTTTGCCCGCCAGTTTTTCGCTGAAGCAATTCCAAATTTTCGGCTTCCACGGAAATATCTACCTCCCCGCCCCCTCCCCCTTACCAAAAGCCACATTTCCCATGTTTCCGCCTTCCTTTCCAAGTTGAAACCTTCACTCCTTTCTTGCAACACCGCCTCCTCGCCGGCGACCCTCCTTCACGCTGCTCGACCTCGCCTATCCAGGCAGGTAATCCACACCCGTACCCCGTCCTCCTCCTCCTTCCACATCCCACATACCCCGACCTCCGGCATGAGCACGACACCTTCCACCCAAATTACCGACCACTCCACCAAATAAGTGCCATCCTAAGCCATGGTGCACGCAGTATAGCCAGGATCTCAAGGAGCATTTGGCAATGGAGAAGCAAATCGCGGCCGCATGCGCGGATGAGGTCGCGATGGCTGCCATTCGTGCTGACCCCCAGATCTTGGAGGAGCACCTCACCGTCGAGGACATCATCGACGCCTCGCGTGCCGATGTCGTGGCGCGGTTGGCTGCTTTAAACAACAGTTCATGGCGTTTTCTCGAGGCCACTGTCGGTGCCTTCGACAAAGACTACGAGGTGTTTTCTCAGCATGCATGTGCTTACCTCATCTCGAGAGCCAGCAGGTTGGTTCCCGGAGCGGCTCAGGCAACTCACCACTACGACAAGGGCACCCACGATGTGGAGGCCTCGCCCTCTTCCATGTCCAAGGAGCCAATCGTCATCGATATCTCCGACAATGAGTAGCTTGTCTTATTAGCTCACTATAAGGACCCATGTTCAGTTTGCTAGCTACTACATTTCCTTAACAAATTTTAGTGAATTGTGCTATCTACTTTTACCATGCATTCATTTGCTCTAGTGTATATGTTCTATATGTCGTGCAGTGTGGTGTTCAATTAACTGTTTGGTTCAATTCTGCAAATGTGATGTTCAATTCTTTAGGGTGCAATTTTCCAAGTTGTCAAGCATGCTTGGTTTGGTTAACTGTCTTATCTTCTATTAGTTGTATGTTATATTGTGCAATGTGGTGCTCAGTTAACGTTTGGTTCATTTGTTGTGGTGTTTAGTTAACTGTTTGGTTCAATTCTACAATGCGATGTTCAATTGTTGTGTGTGCATTCTGTTATTGTATACCATGTGAGAAATAAATCGAATTTGGTTGTACTAAATACATGAGAAACAAATACAATTGCTATATTTCCAAGTTGTTAAGCATGCTTTGGTTTGGTTAACTATCTGATCTTCTATTAGGAGTATGTTATATTTGTGCAATGTGGTGCTTAGTTAACGGTTGGTTCATTTGTTGTGGTGTTTAGTTAACTTCTTGGTTCAATTCTGCAATGTGATGTTCAATTGTTGTGGCTGCATTCTGTTATTATATACCATGTGAGAAATAAATCGAATTTGGTTGTAGTAAATACATGAGAAACAAATACAATTGCTATATTTCCAAGTTGTTAAGCATGATTGGTTTGGTTAACTGTCTGATCTTATATTAGGAGTATGTTATATTTGTGCAATGTGGTGCTCAGTTAACGGTTGGTTCATTTGTTGTGGTGTTTAGTTAACTGCTTGGTTCAATTCTTCAATGCGATGTTTGATGTCTACTACGTAACCTTCTCCTTGTAGACGTTGTTGGGCCTGCAAGTGCACAGGTTTGTAGGATAGTAGCAAATTTCCCTCAAGTGGATGACCTAAGGTTTATCAATCCGTGGGAGGCGTAGGATGAAGATGGTCTCTCTGAAACAACCCTGCAACCAAATAACAAAAAGTCTCTTGTGTCCCCAACACACCCAATACAATGGTAAATTGTATAGGTGCACTAGTTCGGCGAAGAGATGGTGATACAAGTGCAAAATAGATGGTAGATATAGGTTTTTGTAATCTGAAATAATAAAAACAGCAAGGTAACTAAAGATAAAAGTGAGCATAAACGGTATTGCAATGATAGGAATCAAGGCCTAGGGTTCATACTTTCACTAGTGCAAGTTCTCTCAACAATAATAACATAGATAGATCATATAACAAGCCCTCAACGAGCAACAAAGAGTCACTCCGAAGCCACTAATAGCAGAGAACAAACATAGAGATTATGGTACGGTACGAAACCACCTCAAAGCTATTCTTTCGGATCGATCTATAAAAGAGTTCGTGCTAGAATAAGACCTTAAGACACAAATCAACCAAAACCCTAATGTCACCTAGATACTCCATTATCACCTCAAGTATCCGTGGGCATGATTATACGATCTGCATCACACAATCTCAGATTCATCCAACCAACATAAAAGTACTTCAAAGAGTGCCCCAAAGTTTCTACCGGAGAGTCAAGAATGTGTGCCAACCCCTATGCATAGGTTCCCAATGTCACGAAACCCGCAAGTTGATCACCAAAACATACATAAAGTGGCACATGATATCCCATTGTCACCACAGATAATCACGGCAAGACATACATCAAGTGTTCTCATCAAAGACTCAAACCGATAAGATAACTTCAAAGGGGAAACTCAATTCATCACAAGAGAGTAGAGGGGGAGAAACATCATAAGATCCAACTACAATAGCAAAGCTCGGGATACATCAAGATCATGCCATAGAGGAACACGAGAGAGAGATGGAGATCAAACACATAGCTACTGGTACATACCCTCAGCCCCGAGGGTGAACTACTCCCTCCTCGTCATGGATAGCGCCGGGATGATGAAGATGGCCACCGGTGATGGGTTCCCCCTCCAGCAGGGCGCCGGAACGGGCTCCCGAGAGGTTTTTGGTGGCTACAGAGGCTTGCGGTGGCGGAACTGCCGATCTATCTTCCCTTCTGGAAGTTTTTCGATACGTAGGTATATATGGGTGAAAGGAGTACGTCGGTGGACCGAAGGGAGGGCCACGAGGCAGGGGGCGCGCCCCAGGGGGGTGGGCGCGCCCCCACCCTCGTGGGCACCTCCCTTCTTCCCTGACGTGCACTCCAAGTCCATCGGGTGGCTTTCCTTCCAAAAATAACTTCTCCAGTTGATTTCGTTCCGTTTTGACTCTGTGTGATATTCCTTTTCCTCGAAACACTGAAATAGGCATAAAGCAGCAAATCTAGGCTGGGCCTCCGGTTAATAGGTTAGTCCCAAAAGTAATATAAAAGTGGCCCAATATTGCCTAAAATAGTAGATAAAGTAGCATGGAGCAATCAAAAATTATAGATACGTTGGAGACATATCAAGCATCCCCAAGCTTAATTCCTGCTCGTCCTCGAGTAGGTAAATGATAAAAAAGAATTTTTGATGCGGAGTGATACTTTGGCATAATTTCAATGTAATTCTTCTTACTTGTGATATGAATATTCAGATCCAAAAGATTCAAGACAAAAGTTCATATTGACATAAAAATAATAATACTTCAAGCATACTAATAAAGCAATCATGTCTTCTCAAAATAACATGGCAAAAGAAAGTCCATCCCTACAAAATCATATAGTTAGGCTATGCTTCATTTTAGTCACACAAAGATGTTCCCAACTTCTATACCCCCGACGACAAGCCAAGCAATTGTTTCATACTTAAATAATCTCAAACTTTTTCAACCTTCACGCAATACATGAGCGTGAGCCATGGATATAGCACTATGGGTGGAATAGAATATGATGATGGGGATTGTGTGGAGAAGACAAAAAAAGGAGAAAGTCTCACATTGACGAGGATAATCAACGGGCTATGGAGATGCCCATCAATTGATGTCAACATGAGGAGTAGGGATTGCCATGCAACGGATGCACTAGAGCTATGAATGCTCAACAAAAGAAAACTAGTGGGTGTGCATCCAACTCGCTTGCTCATGAAGACCTGGAGCATTTGAGGAAGCCCATCGTAGGAATATACAAGCCAAGTTCTATAATGAAAAATTCCCACTAGTATAAAAAGACAACTTATGAGACTCACTACATGAAGAACAAGGTGCTACTTTGAAGCACAATATATGAGACACTACATGAGGAACAAGGTGCTACTTTGAAGCACAAGTGTGGAAAAAGAGATAGTAGCATTGCCCTTTTTATTTATTTTCCCTTTTTTCCTTTTTTGGGCCTTTTTTTGGCCTTTCTTCTTTTTTTTCTTTTTTTTCTTTTTGGGCAATGCTCTAATAATGATGATCATCACACTTCTATTGATTACAACATAAGGATTACAACTCGAAATTTAGAACAAGATATGACTCTATATGAATGCCTCAGGTGGTGTACCGGGATGGTGCAATGAATCAAGAGTGACATGTATAAAAATTGATGCATGGTGGCTTTTCCACAAATATGATGTCAACTACATGATCATGCGATGGCAATATGAAAAAAGTAATGTATGTCATTATGATGACGATGGAAGTTGCATGGCAATATATCTCGGAATGGCTATGGTAATGCCATGATAGGTAGGTATGGTGGCTGTTTTGAGGAAGATATAAGGAGGTTCATGTGTGATAGAGCGTATCGTATCACGGGGTTTGGATGCACCAGCGAAGTTTGCACCAACTCTCAAGGTGAGAAAGGGCAATGCACGGTACCGAAGAGGCTAGCAAAGGTGGAAAGGTAAAAGTGTGTATAATCCATGGACTCAACATTAGTCAAAAGAACTCATATACTTATTGCAAAAATTTATAAGTCATCAAAAATCAAGTACTACGCGCATGCTCCTAGGGGGATAGATTGGTAGGAAAAGACCATCGCTCGTCCCCGACCGCCACTCATAAGGATGCACAAGCCAGGTACACTTCATGTTTCAAATTTTTTACACAACTTTAACCATACGTGCATGCTATGGGACTTGCAAACTTCAACACAAGCATAACTCAAATTCACAATTACTCAACTAGCACGACTTTGATATTACCACCTCCATATCTCAAAACAATTATCAAGTATCAAACTTTTCTTAGTATTCAACACACTCATAAGAATTCTTACAAATCTTTTATGCTTACCATATTAGGATTTTAAGCAAACTACCATGCTATTTAAGACTCTCAAAATAATATAAGTGAAGCATGAGAGTTCATCTATTTATTCGAAATAAAACTACCACCATGCTCTAAAAGATATAAGTGAAGTACTAGAGTAATAACAAACTACTCCGAAAGATATAAGTGAAGATCAATGAGTAGTCGGATAATTATACAACTATGCGAAGACTCTCCCATTTAATAATTTCAGATCTTGGTATTGTATTCAAACAGCAAGCAAAGCTAAATAAAACTACATTGCAAGGATAGCACAACTCATGTGAAGAAGCAAAAACTTAGGCTCAACCGATACTAACCGATAATTGTTGAAGAAGAAATGTGGGATGCCTACCGGGGCATCCCCAAGCTTAGATGCTTGAGACTTCTTGAAATATTATCTTGGGGTGCCTTGGGCATCCCCAAGCTTGAACTTTTGTGTCTCCTTAATTCCTCTCATATCATGGTTTCTCTTTTTATCAAAAGCTTCATTCACAACAAACTCAACAAGAACTCGTGAGATAGGTTAGTATAAACCAATGCAAAACCTTATCATTTTCTAGTGTAACAAATCACTAAAATTATTATTCAACATTGAATACTAAATGCCTCTGCATATTTAATACTCCTATCTTCAAATAGAATCATTAACCAAGCAAACATATGCAAACAATGCAACCATAACAGCAATCTGTCAATATAGTATAGTCTGTAAAGAATGCAAGATTCATCATACTTCCCTAACTCCAAAAATGATGAACTAAAATTCCAACTATAATAAATTTATCAAAGCTCAATATCCAAAAAGATTCAACATTATATCATTCTCTGACTTTTCTAGGGAATATTTGCAACAGCGGTAAACTTTCTGTTTTCAAACAGCAACATGTATACTAGCAAAATAAGCATGGCAAAGGCTATCCTTGACTGCTTTATTGAAACTAAAGATTCAAAACAGTATTCTAAATAACATCAAGCAAATACTAACAAAAGAAAATGACGCTCCAAGCAAAACACATATCATGTGGTGGATAAAAATATAGTTCCAAGTAAAGTTACCGATGAACGAAGACGAAAGAGGGGATGCCTTCCGGGGCATCCCCAAGCTTAGGCTCTTGGTTGTCCTTGAATATTACCTTGGGGTGCCTTGGGAATCCCCAAGCTTAGGCTCTTTCCACTCCTTATTCCGTAGTCCATCAAATCTTTACCCAAAACTTGAAAACTTCACAACACAAAACTTAACAGAAAACTCGTAAGCTCCGTTAGTATAAGAAAATAAAACAACCACTTAGTTACTGTAATGAACTCATTATAAATTCATATTGGTGTAATATCTACTGTACTCCAACTTATCTATGGTTCATACCCTCCGATACTACTCATAGATTCATCAAAATAAGCAAACAACACATAGAAAACAGAATCTATCAAAAATAGAACAGTCTGTACTAATCTGTATCAAACGTATACTTCTGGAACTCCAAAAATCCTACCAAATTAGGAAGTACTAAGAAATTCGTGTACCAATCCAGATCAAAAAGAATCATATCAGAAGCACATTTTTGTGAATTAACTAAACTAATTTACTGGGTGCACAATTTTCTGATTTTCAGCAGGATCAACACAACTATTACCGTAAGCCATCCTAAAGGTCTTACTTGGCACTTTATTGAAACAAAAGCTATAAAACATGATTACTACAGTAGCATAATCATGTGGACACACAAAAACAGTAAGGATAAATATTGGGTTGTCTCCCAACAAGCTCTTTTCTTTAATGCCTTTCTAGCTAGGCATGATGATGACAATGATGCTCACATAAAAGATAAGAATTGAAACATAACGGGAGCATCATGAAGCATATGACTAGCACTTTTAAGTCTAACCCACTTCCTATGCATAGGGATTTTGTGAGCAAACAAATTATGGGAACAATAATCAACAAGCATAGCTTCAAGATTTTCAGCACATAGAGAGGAAACTTGACATTATTGCAATTCCTACAAGCATATATTCCTCCCTCATAATAATTTTCAGTAGCATCATGAATGAATTCAACAATATAACCAGCACCTAAAGCATTCTTTTCATGATCTACTAGCATAGAAAATTTACTACTCTCCACATAAGCAAAATTCTTCTCATGAATAATAGTGGGAGTATCATAAGAGACTTGAACACTAAAAATTGTTTCCACATTAAAAGAGTAATATTCAGAAAAAGGGTAATCATACTCATGACAAGATTTGTAAATATAATCATCACTACTTTTTATAGCATAAGTTTCATCACAATAATCATCATAAGTAGCAACTTCGTTCTCATCATAATCGATTGAAACCTCTCCCAAGATAGTGGAATCACTAAATAAAGTTGACACTCTTCCAAACCCACTTTCATCAATATAATCATCATAGGTAGGAGGCATGCTATCATCATAACAACTTTGCATATCAAAACTTGGGATGCTAAAAATATCATCTTCATTAAACATAGCATCCCCAAGCTTGGGACAAACATTAATTTCAGCAAATATATTCTCAAATATTTCATCCCAATCAAACATAGCTTCCCCAAGCTTGGGCCCTTTCATATCATAAGCATAATCACTCTCATCATTAAAATATTGATAGCACCAATAGTATAGCAGTTATCATCATCACAATGAGTAGTAGGAGCAACATCATTTGGGAGGGATACCTTTCTACCTTTGTTGCTCCTTCTTTTCTTCTTCTTCTTCACATTATGTGTGGGTTCAACCTTCCTATTTGAGCTCCTTATTGATGAGATTGGTTGAATAGAAGGCTCCTCCTCGTTACCTGATTCATCATAAGAAACAATAGGAGGAGATTGGGAAGCCTCTTCCCTTTCATTAGTATTCTCATCATCTTCCATTTGCTTTCTTTTCCTTATGTAATTGGCAATATAAGGATTTTCAATACAGTTCACCTCACAATACATATAAATTTTCTCTAGATCAAAATGAAGAATTTTATCAAGGGCAAATTTTGGAATACCCTCGGTTATACGTTTCATTTCTTCATAACCCAAAAGAAGGCTAAGCTCTTTATGATGCTCAAGGGTAATCAAATTATCACAATATTTGGACACGACTTGATCATGAAACAAATAGCATTGGAGCTTTAAATGACCATGTTCATTGCAAACTTCACAAAGTGTACTATAAATATTGAATCTTTCAGCACATTCATCTAGCTCTTCTTGCAACCATTTGGTTTCTAAGTACTTATGCCTCTTGCAATAAATATCTTCTCTATTTGGTGTGTTCATGCAAACATGCACTCCACAAAAGTTGACATGCTCATAAGAGATATTTTCATCATAACTAGTGCAATCATCACTAGCATCATGGATATTCAAAGAATTCGTACTAACAACATTGCAATCATGCTCATCATTCAAAGATTTAGTGCCAAACAATTTAATGCATTCTTCTTCTAACACTTTGGCACAATTTTCTTTTCCATCATACTCACGAAAAATATTAAAAAGATGAAGTGTATGAGACAAACTTAACTCCATTTTTTTGTAGTTTTCTTTTATAAACTAGACTAGTGCTAAAACAAGAAACAAAAAGATTCGATTGCAAGATCTAAAGATATACCTTCACTTACCTAGCCTCCTCGGCAACGGCGCCAGAAAAGAGCTTGATGTCTACTACGTAACCTTCTCCTCGTAGATGTTGTTGGGCCTGCAAGCGCACAGGTTTGTAGGACAGTAGCAAATTTCCCTCAAGTGGATGACCTAAGGTTTATCAATCCGTGGGAGGCGTAGGATGAAGATGGTCTCTCTCAAACAACCCTGCAACCAAATAACAAAAAGTCTCTTGTGTCCCCAACACACCCAATACAATGGTAAATTGTATAGGTGCACTAGTTTGGCGAAGAGATGGTGATACAAGTGCAAAATAGATGGTAGATATAGGTTTTTGTAATCTGAAATAATAAAAGCAGCAAAACTAAAGATAAAAGTGAGCATAAACGGTATTGCAATGATAGGAAACAAGGCCTAGGGTTCATACTTTCACTAGTGCAAGTTCTCTCAACAATAATAACATAGGTAGATCATATAACAAGCCCTCAACATGCAACAAAGAGTCACTCCGAAGCCACTAATAGCGGAGAACAAACGTAGAGATTATGGTAGGGTACGAAACCACCTCAAAGCTATTCTTTCGAATCGATCTATAAAAGAGTTCGTACTAGAATAACACCTTAAGAACAAACCAACCAAAACCCTAATCTCACCTAGATACTCCATGGCACCTCAAGTATCCGTGGGCATGATTATACGATATGCATCACACAATCTCAGATTCATCCAACCAACATAAAAGTACTTCAAAGAGTGCCCCAAACTTTCTACCGGAGAGTCAAGAACGTGTGCCAACCCCTATGCATATGTTCCCAATGTCATGAAACCTGCAAGTTGATCACCAAAACATACATCAAGTGGCACATGATATCCCATTGTCACCACATATAATCACGGCAAGACATACATCAAGTGTTCTCATAAAAGACTCAATCCGATAAGATAACTTCAAAGGGGAAACTCAATTCATCACAAGAGAGTAGAGGGGGAGAAACATCATAAGATCCAACTACAATAGCAAAGCTCGGGATACATCAAGATCATGCCATAGAGGAACACGAGAGAGAGAGAGATCAAACACATAGCTACTGGTACATACCCTCAGCCCTGAGGGTGAACTACTCCCTCCTCGTCATGGATAGCGCCGGGATGATGAAGATGGCCACCGGTGATGGGTTCCCCCTCCGGTAGGGCATCGGAACGGGATCCCGAGAGGTTTTTGGTGGCTATAGAGGCTTGCGGCGGCGGAACTCCCAATCTATCTTCCCTTCTGGAAGTTTTTCAATACGTAGGTATATATGGGTGAAAGGAGTACGTCGGTGGACCGAGGGGGGGGAGGGCACGAGGCAGGGGGCGTGCCCTAGGGGGGTGGGCGCGCCCCCCACCCTCGTGGGCACCTCCCTTCTTCCCTGATGTGCACTCCAAGTCCATCGGGTGTCTTTCCTTCCAAAAATAATTTCTCCAGTTGATTTCGTTCCGTTTGGCTCCGTCTGATATTCCTTTTCCTCGAAACACTGAAATAGGCATAAAACAGCAACTCTGGGTTGGGCCTCCAGTTAATAGGTTAGTCTCAAAAATAATATAAAAGTGGATAATAAAGCCCAATATTGCCTAAAGCAGTAGATAAAGTAGCATGGAACAATAAAAAATTATAGATACGTTGGAGACGTATCAATGTTCAATTGTTGTAGCTGCATTATGTTATTGTATACTATTATACCTTGTCTTTTTTATTCCTTTGCCCCATTTCCAATATAGAGAAGATATTTATGCACATCCTTGTTTTCAGGCCTTTCCAAAACAGTTCACTGATGATTACCTCTCAAACCACCTGTATGGACATGAGGCGAGGAAGGTTTTCATACAACACCCACGGTTCAATATTGAGGTGTTCCTGAAGAGGACAAAGGATGGACGGTCAATCATCCATAGGCACTGGCCTAAAGTTGCAAAGACCTTCAACATCAATGAATGCTCAATATTCGCCTTCCGCTTCAGCAGTTTTCTCGATGAGATGCATCTGTCTATGTACCATCTATGATGCTAATTTCGAAAGGTTCTTGATGTTGCACGTGAAACTTGGTGCTGGTGCAGTTGTGTAATGGGGTAGCTGAGTGTTGAAGCTATATCATGTTGTACTTTGATGTATTTCAATTATGAAATCCTGCTTCCTTAATATGGGAATGAAATATATTATGTGTTTAACATGAATGTCAATTAGATTAATAAATGGATTATTAATAACATGGTGTTAGCCTGCTAATTGGTTTTTGCTATTGCAAATGATTATTGAGAAAATACCGTGGGCGATGACCTAAGGCAATGCACACAGTTTCTTCTACGCACCGTGTGTGATGCATTCAATAACGCAAACAATAAATTTTCTAATATTGTGTGCGATGGGAAGGCCATCACAAATGATTTAACGGGGAGAATTGTGTGTGATGTACCTAAGAACGGAAACATTTTCCTTGTAGCGGCTTGATACGTCACCAACGTATCTATAATTTTTGATTGTTCCATGCTATTATATTATCTGTTTTGGATGTTTAATGGGATTTATTATACACTTCTATACTATTTTTGGGACTAACCTATTAACCAGAGGCCCAGTCCAAATTGTTTTTTTGCCTATTTCAGTGTTTCGCAGAAAAGGAATATCAAACAGAGTCCAAACAGAATGAAACCTTTGGGGGAGTCATTTTTGGAACAAACACAATCCAGGAGACTTGGAGTGGATGCCAAGGAAGCAAAGAGGCAGCCACGAGGTAGGGAGGTGCGCCCCCACCCTCGTGGGCCCCTCGTGGCTCCCCTGACCGACTTCTTTCGCATGTATATACTCATATACCGTAAAAACATCCGAGAGCACCACGAAACCATATTTCCACCGCCACAACCTTCTGTACCCGTGAGATCCCATCTTGGGGCCTTTTTCAGCGCTCCACCGAAGGGGGAATCGTTCACGGAGGGCTTCTACATCAACACCATAGCCTCTCCGATGATGTGTGAGTAGTTTACCTCAGAACTTTGGGTCCATAGTTATTAGCTAGATGGCTTCTTCTCTCTCTTTGGATCTCAATACAAAGTTCTCCTCGATCTTCTTGGAGATCTATTCGATGTAATTCTTTTTGCGGTGTGTTTGTCGAGATCCGATGAATTGTGGGTCTAGGATCAAGATTATCTATGAACAATATTTGAATCTCCTCTGAATTCTTTTATGTATGATTTGTTATCTTTGCAAGTCTCTTCGAATTATCAGTTTAGTTTGGCCTACTAGATTGATCTTTCTTGCAATGGGAGAAGTGCTTAGCTTTGGGTTCAATCTTGCGGTGTCCTTTCCCAGTGACAGTAGGGGCAGCAAGGCACGTATTGTATTGTTGCCATCGAGGATAAAAAGATGGGGTTTATATCATATTGCTTGAGTTTATCCCTCTACATCATGTCATCTTGCCTAATGCGTTACTCTGTTCTTATGAACTTAATACTCTAGATGCATGCTGGATAGCGGTCGATGTGTGGATTAATAGTAGTAGATGCAGAATCATTTTGATCTACTTGTCGCGGACGTGATGCATATATACATGATCATGCCTAGATATTCTCATAACTATGCACTTTTCTATCAATTGCTCGGCAGTAATTTGTTCACCCACCGTAATACTTATGCTATCTTGAGAAAAGCCACTAGTGAAACCTATGGCCCCCGGGTCTATTTTCCCTCATATAAGTTTTCGATCTATTTTGTTTTGCAATCTTTACTTTCCAATCTATATCATAAAAATACCAGAAATATTTATCTTATTATCTCTATCAGATCTCACTTTTGCAAGTGGCCGTGAAGGGATTGACAACCCCTTTATCGCGTTGGTTGCAAGGTTCTTCTTTGTTTGTGCAGGTATGAGGGATTTGAGTGTAGCCTCCTACTGGATTGATACCTTGGTTCTCAAAAACTGAGGGAAATACTTACGCTACTTTCTTGCATCACCCTTTTCTCTTCAAGGGAAAACCAATGCATGCTCAAGAGGTAGCAAGAAGGATTTCTGGCGCCGTTGCCGAGGAGTCTACGCACAAGTCAAGACATACCAAGTATCCATCACAAACTCTTATCCCTCACATTAAATTATTTGCCATTTGCCTCTCGTTTTCCTCTCCCCCACTTCACCTTTGCCTTTTCTTTGCCTTCTCCCCGTATGTCTTTTTGTTTGTGTTTCCGCGTTTCTTCTATTTGCTTGCATCTTTGCTTGCTAAAAATCTATTGATATGGATCCACTTAAAGTGTTCTACTTGGATCATCTTCAATCCTTATGCGCTCATGTTGAAACCCCAACTAGCCTAGTTGATGGGAAATCTTTAGATGAGCATGCTCATTTTGTGCGTCACCGTTTGTCTGAAAAAGGGAGACTCTTATGGGATCAAATAAATAGATTGTTGTGTTATGCTTGGAATCTTTGTGAAATTTATGATTTTACTTGTTGCCCTAAGAACCCTAAAAACACCTTCCCTACCTATGTGAGTTTAATGAAAATGAAATCTTATCTTCTTATGCAAAAGGTGTTTATATTTACTATGATATCGAACAAATTGAAGAATTTGTTGCTTTTAAGGGTGCTTATGAATTTGCTTCTTTGATTGAAAAGTATGATATTACTCTCTACGAATCTGAAAATTTTGACATACTTAAATATTGCTATGAAAACTATGCTCATAATGTCTATGTCAAAGGATTTATTGAGAGAATGATTGTTGCTTTGGAAGAAAATAATGATATGCATGAACCTATTATTTCAATGATTTGATTGAAATATCCCTTGATGAACATGATGCCAATATTTATGAAGATGAATTTGCTATAGTTCCTCATGAGATCGTTGCTATTGCACCCATACTTGGTAGTTCCTTCAATGAAAAGCATGATTGCAATGATGTTACTATAAATTCTCTTGATGTCAAGTGTGCTAATAATATGCAAAACCCTAAGCTTGGGGATGCTAGTTTTGCTATGTCTACTACTTGTTGCAATGATCATGATTGGGGTGATTCTTCCTATGATCTTGAAAATTTATTTAAGCCCCATGATGAATATGAGATTGATAATAGTGTTTGCAATAATATTGAAAGTGGGTTTGGAAGAGTGTCAACTTTAGATCCCACATATTTGGAGAATGTTCAATCTTATGAATTTTTTGATAAAAGTGGGTTTGGAGAGGTCATGACTTTAGTTAATGTTAATCCCACTATTTTGGAAGAGTGTCAACTTTACATGCATGTGGATCGTGTTGAGAATATGTTATGTGATAGCTATATTGTTTAATTTGCTTATGATCCTATATGTAATTACTATGAGAGAGGAAAATATGGTTGTAGAAATATTCATGTTAGTAAATTACCTCTCTTCATGTTGAGATTGCTATCGTCTCTTTCTTCTTCCTTGCATATGCTAGTTTTTGCTTGCTATGATAATTTGTTTGCCTATAAGATGCCTATGAATAGGAAGTATGTTAAACTTAGATGTGTTTGTCTCATGTTTTATGATGCTCTCTTTGTGCTTCAATTCTTGTCTTTCATGTGAGCATCATCGAAATCTCAATGCCTAGCTAGGGGCGTTAAACGATAGCGCTTGTTGGGAGGCAACCAAATTTTATTTTTGTTCTTTTCTTTTTGTTCCTGTTTAGTAATAAATAATTCATCTAGACTCTGGTTATATGTGGTTTTATGTTTTAATTAGTGGTTGTGCCAAGTAAAACCTATAGCATCTTCTTGGGTGATGGTCAATTTGATCTTCCTGAAAAGCAGAAACTTTTATGCGCACGAGAATAATTTTCATAAATCACAAAAACATGATTTTCAGTTGATTTGTTTTGCAGAAGATTAATAAACAAATTATCTAGGACTTCCTATTTTGGTACAAGTTTTGGGGTTCCATAAGTATTCGAAAGTTACAGATTGCTACAGACTGTTCTGTTTTTTACAGATTCTGTTTTTCGTGTGTTGTTTGCTTATTTTAATGAATCTATGGCTAGTATCGGGGGGTATGAACCATAGAGAAGTTGGAATACAGTAGGTTTAAAACCAATATAAATAAATAATGAGTTCATTATAGTACCTTACAGTGGTGGTTTGTTTTATTTTGCTAACGGAGCTCATGAGATTTTCTGTTGAATTTTGTGTTGTGAAGTTTTCAAGTTTTTGGGTAAAATTTGATGGATTATGGAATAAGGAGTGGCAAGAGCCTAAGCTTGGGGATGCCCAAGGCAACCCGAGGTAAAATTCAAGGACAACCAAAAGCCTGAGCTTGGGGATGCCCCGGAAGGCATCCCCTCTTTCGTCTTCGTCCATCGGTAACTTTACTTGATGCTATATTTTTATTCACCACATGATATGTGTTTTGCTTGGAGAGTCTTGTATGATTTGTGTCCTTGATTTTTAGTTTACCACAATTATCCTTGCTGTGCACACCTTTTGGGAGAGACACACATGAATCGGAATTTATGAGAATACTCTATGTGCTTCACTTATATCTTTTGAACTAGATAATTTTGCTCTAGTACTTCACTTATATATTTTTAGAGCACGGTGTTATAGAAATTATTGATCTCCCATGCTTCACCTATATTATTTTGAGAGTCCTTTATAACAGCATGGTAATTTGCTTTGGTTAAAATTTTAGTCCTAATATGATGAGCATCCAAGATAGGTATAATAAAAACTATCATATAAAGTGCTTTGAATACTATGAGAAGTTTGATACTTGATGATTGTTTTGAGATATGAGGATGGTAATATTAGAGTCATGCTAGTTGAGTAGTTGTGAATTTGAGGAATACTTGTGTTAAAAGTTTGTGATTCCCATAGCATGCACGTATGGTGAACCGTTATGTGATGAAGTTGGAGCATGATTTATTTATTGATTGCCTTCCTCATGTGTGGAGGTCGGGATCGTGCGACGGTTAACTCCTACCAACCCTTCCCCTAGGAGCATGCGTGTAGTACTTTGTTTTGATAACTTGTAGATTTTTGCAATAAGTATTTGAGTTCTTCATGACTAATGTTGAGTCCATGGGTTATACACACTCTCACCCTTCCAGCATTGCTAGCCTCTCTTGTGTCGCGGAACTTTCGTCGGTATCATACACCCACCATATATATTCCTCAAAACAGCCACCATACCTACCTATTATGGAATTTCCATAGCCATTCTGAGATATATTGCCATGCAACTTTCCACCGTTCCGTTTATTATGACACGCTCCACCATTGTCATATTGCTTTGCATGATCATGTAGTTGACATCGTATTTGTGGCAAAGCCACCATTCATAATTCTTTCATACATGTCACTCTTGATTCATTATCCCGGTACATTGCCGGAGGCATCCACAAAGAGTCATATTTTGTTCTAAGACTCTTGAATTGTAAGTCGATAAAAGTGTGATGATCTTCATTATTAGAGCATTGTCCCATGTGAGGAAAGGATGATGGAAGCAATGATTCCCTCACAAGTTGGGATGAGTCTGCGGACTTCATGAAAAATAAAAGAGGCCAAAGAATCCCATTTAAAAAAAGGCCAAAGAAGCCCACAAAAAAATGAGATAAAAGGAGAGAAGGGACAATGTTACTATCCTTTTACCACATTTGTGCTTTGAAGTAGCACCATGATCTTCATGATAGAGACTTCCTATGTTGTCACCTTCATATGCTAGTGGGGATTTTTCATTATAGACCTTGGCTTGTATATTCCAATGATGGGCTTCCTCAAATTTCCCTAGGTCTTCGTGAGCAAGCAAGTTGGATGCACACCCACTTAATTTCTTTTGATGAGCTTTCATACACTTATAGCTCTAGTGCATCTGTTGCATGGCAATCCCTACTCACTCACATTGATATCTATTAATGGGCATCTCCATAGCCCGTTGATACGCCTAGTTGATGTGAGATTATCTTCTCCTTTTTTGTATTCTCCACAACCACCATCCTATTCCGCCTATAGTGCTATGTACATGGCTCACGCTCATGTATTGCGTGAAGATTGAAAAAGTTTGAGAATACTAAAGTATGAAACAATTGATTGGCTAAAACCGAGGTTGTGCATGATTTAAATATTTGTGTGATGAAGATAGAGCATAGCCAGACTATATGATTTTGTGGGGATAACTTTCTTTGGCCATGTTATTTTGAGAAGACATGATTACTTTGTTAGTATGCTTGAAGTATTATTGCTCTTATGTCAATATTAAACTTTTTACTTGAATCTTTCGGATCTGAACATTCATGCCTCAATAAAGAAAATTACATTTAGAATTATGCTAGGTAGCATTCCACATCAAAAATTCTGTTTTTATCATTTACCTACTCGAGGACGAGCAGGAACTAAGCTTGAGGATGTCGTATACGTCTCCAACGTATCTATAATTTTTGATTGTTCCATGATAATATATTATCTATTTTGGATGTTTAATGGGCTTTCTTATACACTTTTATACTATTTTTGGGACTAACCTATTAACCGGAGGCCCAGTCCAAGTTGCTATTTTTTTGCCTATTTTAGTGTTCAGCAGAAAAGGAATATCAAATGGAGTCCAAACGGAATGAAACATTCGGGAGAGTCGTTTTTGGAGCAAACGCAATCCAGGAGACTTGGAGTGGACGTCAAGGAAGTAACGAGGCGGCCACGAGGCAGGGAGGCGCGCCTAGGGGGGTAGGCGCACCCCCACCCTCGTGGGCCCCTCGTGGCTCCCCTGACCGACTTCTTTCGCCTATATATACTCATATACCCTGAAAACATCCGAGAGCACCACAAAACCCTATTTCCACCGCCGCAACCTTTTGTACCCATGAGATCCCATCTTGGGCCTTTTCGGTGCTCCGCCGGAGGGGGAATCGATCATGGAGGGCTTCTACATCAACACCATAGCCTCTCCGATGATGTGTGAGTAGTTTACCTCAGACCTTCGGGTCCATAGTTATTAGGTAGATGGCTTCTTCTCTCTCTTTGGATCTCAATACAAAGTTCTCCTCGATCTTCTTGGACATCTATTCGATGTAATTCTTTTTGCAGTGTGTTTGTCGAGATCCGATGAATTGTGGGTTTATGATCAAGATTATCTATGAACAATATTTGAATCTCCTCTGAATTCTTTTATGTATGATTGAGTTATCTTTGCAAGTCTCTTCGAATTATCAGTTTGGTTTGGCTTACTAGATTGATCTTTCTTCCAATGGGAGAAGTCCTTAGCTTTGGGTTCAATCTTGCGGTGTCCTTTCCCAGTGACAGCAGGGGCAGCAAGGCACGTATTGTATTGTTGCCATCGAGGATAAAAAGATGGTGTTTATATCATATTGCTTGTGCCGGTGGAAAACGACACCTATGGGATCACAAGACTCCATACTACGGTTGCGGGGCGCGGGGTCATAAGAAGAGCGGGATCAGCAGTCAGCACAAACACACAGGTCGTTACCCAGGTTCGGGCCGTAAGGACGCATAACACCCTAGTCCTGCTTTGATGTGTATATCTGTGTTCTTGGAGTTCTTGAGATAGCTACAACGAGCGTAACTTGTCCCAGGGTCCGAATCCTTCTCCTGGAAGCCTTGGGCCTCCTTTTATAGGCAAGGGGATTGCCACAGTGGCACACAGGAGGTGGCATCGGGGTACTATGGTTATGCCTATCACTTGTCATTACGGGACAAGACGCATTTAATGTGCCTCTGACGTGTCCCCTTCACTTTATCGCCACTTCGCCCTGCCTTGACACGCACCTGGGCCAGCGAGGCGGTCAGCGCCATGTAGACTGGTGGCTGCTGAGGTGGCGTGGTGGTAGGGCCTTCACGAAGGTTTGAATGCCACCACGTAGGCATGTGCTAAGTTGTCCTGGAAGCCTCACGTCGACACGCAGGTGCCTGCCTAGCTGGTGGGCTGGCAGTTGCATGGGAGCGGTAGTAGAAACTTGGCGAGTGCGGGCCTGGCTGTGGCCTCGCGGATGTCCTCGGCAAGGGCCTTGCCGGGGTCTCGGCAAGGGTCTTGCCGCGGCGTTGTGGTCGTCCCCGGAAAGATCTTGCCGGGGGTCTTGTGGGTTTCCTCGGCAAGGTTCACGCCAAGGTTCGTCGTCTTCTAATCCTCTTCTGATTTGAAGTGTTTCTTGTCTTCACGAAGATATGCATGCCATCATGGAGGCACCTGATATGTCTCCAACGTATCTATAATTTTTTATTGTTCCATGCTATTATATTACCCCTTTTGGATGTTTATGGGCTTTATTTCACACATTTATATCATTTTTGGGACTAACCTACTAACCGGAGGCCCAGCCAGTATTGCTGTTTTTTTGCCTATTTTAGTATTTCAAAGAAAAGGAATATCAAACGGAGCCCAAACAAAATGAAACCTTCGGGAGCGTGATTTTTGGAACGAACGTGATCCAGAGGACTTGGAGTGCAAGTCAAGAAGCAGCCGAGGTGGCCACGAGGGTGGAGGGCGCGCCCACCCCTACAGGGCGCGCGCCCTGTCTCGTGGGACCCTCGGGTGGCCACCGACGTACTTCTTCCTCCTATATATACCCATGTACCCCGAAAACATCCAGGGAGCCAACGAAAAACAATTTCCACCGGCGTAACCTTATGTATCCGTGAGATCCCATCTTG
This sequence comes from Triticum aestivum, assembly GCF_018294505.1. Taxonomy (NCBI): domain Eukaryota; kingdom Viridiplantae; phylum Streptophyta; class Magnoliopsida; order Poales; family Poaceae; genus Triticum; species Triticum aestivum. Next base: position 88,937,871 of record NC_057807.1, read on the forward strand.
GAGCCTTCGCCGGTGCTCCGCCGGAGGGGGAATCGACCACGGAGGGCTTATACATCAACACCATAGCCCTTTCGATGAGTTGTGAGTAGTTTACCACAGACCTTCGGGTCCATAGTTATTAGCTAGATGGCTTCTTCTCTCTTTTTGGATCTCAATACCATGTTCTCCCCCTCTCTTGTGGAGATCTATTCGATGTAACTCTTTTTGCGGTGTGTTTGTCGAGATCCAATGAATTGTGGGTTTATGATCAAGTTTATCTATGACAAATTTTGAAACTCCTCTGAATTCTTTTATGTATGATTGAGTTATCTTTGCAAGTCTCTTCGAATTATAAGTTTGGTTTGGCCTACTAGATTGATCTTTCTTGCCATGGGAGAAGTGCTTAGCTTTGGGTTCAATCTTGCGGTGTCCTTACCCAGTGACAGCAGAGGTTGCAAGGCACGTATTGTATTGTTGCCATCGAGGATAAAAAAGATGGGGTTTATATCATATTGCTTGAGTTTATCCCTCTACATCATGTCATCTTTCTTAATGTGTTACTCTGTTCTTATGAACTAAATACTCTAGATGCATGTTGGATAACGGTCGATGTCTGGAGTAATAGTAGTAGATGCAGGCAGGAGTCGGTCTACTTGTCACGGGCATGATGCCTATATACATGATCATGCCTAGATAATCTCATAATTATTCACTTTTCTATCAATTGCTCGACAGTAATTTGTTCACCCACCGTAATACTTACGCTATCTTGAGAGAAGCCACTAGTGAAACCTATGGCCCTCGGGTCTATCTTTTATCATATAAGCTTTCAATCTACTTTTATTTCCATCTTTACTTTTCCTATCTATATTATAAAATACCAAAAATATATTTATCTTATCATACTATCTCTATCAGATCTCACTTTCGCAAGTGGCCGTGAAGGGATTGACAACCCCTTTATTGTGTTGGTTGCGAGTTCTTTTTTTGTTTGTGTAGGTGCGTGGGACTTTTGAGGAGCCTCCTACTGGATTGATACCTTGGTTCTCAAAAACTGAGGGAAATACTTACGCTACTATTGCTGCATCACCCATTCCTCTTCAAGGAAAACCAACGCAAGCTCAAGACATAGCAAGAAGGATTTCTGGCGCCGTTGCCAGGGAGGAGTCTTCGCACAAGTCAAGACATACCAAGTACCCATCACAAACTCATCTCCCTCGCCATTTGCCTCTCGTTTTTGTCTCCCCCTCTTCACCCTTGCTGTTTTATTCGCCCTCTCTTTCCCAATCTTCTCCTCTCCTTTTTGCTTCCTTTTTCTGTCTGCTTGTGTGTTGGATTGCCTGTTGCCATGGCGCAAGATAATACCAAATTGTGTGATTTCTCCAATACCAATAATAATGATTTCCTTAGTAATCCGATTGCTCCTCTTAATGATGTTGAGTCTTGTGAAATCAATACTGCTTTGCTGAATCTTGTTATGAAAGATCAATTCGCTGGCCTTCCTAGCAAAGATGTCACTATTCATCTAAACAACTTTGTTGATTTGTGTGATATGCAAAAGAAGAAAGATACAGATAACGATATTGTTAAATTGAAATTATTTCCATTTTCAAACTTAGAGATCGTGCTAAAGTTTGGTTTTCGTCTTTGCCTAAGAATAGTATTGATTCATGGAATAAGTGCAAAGATGCTTTTATCTCTAAATATTTTCCTCCCGCTAAGATCATCACTCTTAGGAATGATATTATGAATTTTAAACAACTTGATCATGAGCATGTTGCCCAATCTTGGGAAAGAATGAAATTGATAATTCACAATTGCCCTACTCATGATCATAGCGGTCGATGTGTGGAGTAATAGTAGTAGATGCAGGCAGGAGTCGGTCTACTTGTCACGGACGTGATGCATATATACATGATCATGCTTAGATAATCTCATAATCATTCGCTTTTCTATCAATTGCTCAACAGTAATTTGTTCACCCACCGAGCCCAGGTCCCAACGTGGTTGGCGGTGTTGGGGAAACTGGGGCTCAAGGGTGGCGCGCTCCGTTGGTGTCGGGTAAGCTACCCCGGCAAGGGCCCTGCCGGGGCGTGGAGGCTGCCCCGGCAAGGGTCTTGTCGGGGGAAACCACCTCGCCTTCTTGCTCTTTATACCTCTGTCTTGGCGTTGCTTTGGCCATCTTGCGGCTTTGATTCCCTGTCTTTGCCCTGCTTAAGTGTGGTCGTGGGCGCAGCTCTGACTGCCCGTGCACAAATAAGGGGTACAAAGGAGCGCCCCTACTTTAGTACATCGACAGCTTGAGTTTATCCCTCTACATCATTTCATCTTGCCTAATGCGTTACTCTGTTCTTATGAACTTAATACTCTAGATGCATGCTGGATAGTGGTCGATGTGTGGAGTAATAGTAGTAGATGCAGAATCGTTTCGATCTACTTGTCGCGGGTGTGATGCCTATATACATGATCATGCCTAGATATTCTCATAACTATGCACTTTTCTATCAATTGCTCGACAGTAATTTGTTCATCCACCGTAATACTTATGCTATCTTGAGAGAAGCCACTAGTGAAACCTATGGCCCTCGGGTCTACCTTTTATCATATAAGCTTTCAATCTACTTTTATTTGCATCTTTACTTTTCCTATCTATATTATAAAATACCAAAAATATATTTATCTTATCATACTATCTCTATCAGATCTCACTTTCGCAAGTGGCCATGAAGGGATTGACAACCCCTTTATTGTGTTGGTTGCGAGTTCTTTGTTTGTTTGTGTAGGTGCGTGGGACTTTTGAGGAGCCTCCTACTGGATTGATACCTTGGTTCTCAAAAACTGAGGGAAATACTTACGCTACTATAGCTGCATCACCCTTTCCTCTTCAAGGAAAACCAACGCAAGCTCAAGACGTAGCAGCGCCTCCCGAGCCCAGGTTCCAACGTGGTTGGCGGTGTTGGGAAAACTGGGGCTCAAGGGTGGCGCGCTCCGCTGGTGTTTGGTAAGCTGCCCCGGCAAGGTCCCTGCCGGGGCTGTGGAGGCTGCCCCGGCAAGAACCACCTCGCCTTCTTGCTCTTTATGCCTCTGTCTTGGCGTTACTTTGGCCATCTTGCGGCTTTGATTCCCTGTCTCTGCCCTGCTTAAGTGTGGTCGTGGGCGCGGCTCTGACTGCCCATGCACAAATAAGGGGTACAAAGGAGCGCCCCTACTTTAGTACACCGACAGGAGCCCCTGGGCCTGGGCCACACATAAGCGCGACACGTTGTTGGGCCAGGCCAAGAACGGTGCGCGGGCAGGCAGGGCGGTTTTTACCGCGGTAACTTTTCATCCGCGGCGCTTCCCCACGACCCGCGTTGAATGCAAGACGTGGGGGTCGCGCGTGACGTGGGGGCATGCGTGGGGCGGTCGCTGCAGGCATGCGTATTGTCGCAATAATGGGAAAGAGGTGGCCCGCGTCTTCCCCATAAAAAGGAATAACCGCGGGGGCGCGGCTCATTTACCCTCTGTACTTTCCCCAATCTCGTCATCGCCGTCCTCATCTTCTTCCTCTTCAAGCTCTCGCTCGCTGCTGCTGCACCCCCCACTGCCTCCAATTTCTTGCTCTCTTCATAGCCGCCATGGCGCCTAAATCCGGCAAGGGCAAGGGCGCGGCCAAGGACACGAGGCAGAAGAAGACGCCGGAGAGTGAGGCGGCAGTGCGGCGGGTGCAGGCCGCCTATTTCATCCCATCGTCCGTCGACTTCTTCGAGCTCAAGGACTACATCAAGCCTTTGTGTGTGTGGAGGGGGGGCGGTGACGCCGGCGCATCCTGCCACACGCGCCCTCCCCGCGGATTGCAACAAGGGTGGCCAAAAACGGTACCCATTCTTTGTTGACTTCTTCTACTGCGGGCTCTGCCCCCCTTTTTCCGACTTCTTCAATGACATCATGCGCACCTTTGGCTTCCATTTGTTGGACCTCACGCCGAATGTTATGGTGTGCCTAGTGTACTTTTGCCGCCTATGTGAGGGCTTTGCCGAGGTGGTGCCTAGCACGGCGCTCTTCTGCCATTACTTCTCCCCCCGCGTCCAACCCGGGGGCGCCCTTTTTGGAACCGTCTCCTAGATCCCAAGGGGCCAGGAGAAAGGCGCATACCCAGAGGGCGCCACGAAGGAGAGGTGGGAGGAGTGGCGGACCCGGTGGTGTTGGATCATGGAGGAGAACCCACCGGAGTTCTGCCGGGGTGTTCGTCGGGAGCCGTTGCTCCGTGGCGCGGATTGGAGCTACCTCGACCCGAACGACAAGAAGTTCTCGATCGCCACCACCAGGATCCGCCGTCTCACCGAGGCCAGGCTCACCCTCAAGATGATTGCGGCAGATTTCATCCGCCGTCGAATCGCTCCGCTGCACAAGAAAGGGAGGCCGGCCTGGGATTTCAGGAACGCGGTCGACATCATGAGGCTCCGCATTGGCCTGCAGAACAACCTCACGGTGCTAGGGGACTCCTGGTATTGCCGGAGGCTCTTCCAGCTCGACGTGTACACCGACAGCAAAGTGGAGAGGACCGGCAAGGCCGCGAAGTCTGGCAAGGTCGTCAAAGGGCCCTTGTTTGGGATGCCGTCGGGAGTGATCCCGCTGAGCAACAACTCCCGGCAGGCCGAAATCCTCGCCATGATGCCGGTCTTCAACGCGCACGGTCTCGACCCTGCCTGGGTCGAGCCCCCGGCATGCGAGGTGGAGGAGTTCTTCGTCAATTTGGTCGAAGAACTCGATCATGATGAGCCGCGGCTCATCCAGGACACCACCCAGAAGGAGCTGAACTACATCGCCGCCAGGGCGATGGAGGCGGAGCTCGCAAGGCTGGCCGGCGACGCCGGTGGCATGGAGAACGAGGCCGCCGTGGCCGGAGAAGAGGAGGAGCTTGCCGAGTGGGTGAAGTCCACCAAGGAGGCGGGCGGCGCCAGCACCGAGGCCCCCCTGCCGGGGGCATCGGTGAGGAATCGTCCGAGGAGGAGGCCGAGGCCGGCGACCCCTCGGCTACGAAGAAGAGACGCGTCCTGCGTCGTGCCAGCTCTGGCGAGCCGGTCCAGCCCAGCAGGGCTGAAGCACGGCAAGGGGTTTCGAGGGAAACCGCGCGCGTGACGAGGGCTGCAGCCGCGAAGAAGGAGGCCGCGGTGGAGAAGAAGAAGACGACGGTGGCGAAGAAGAAGATGGCCGCCTCTTCTTCATCCAAAC